>NC_050195.1:15174395-15246895 GCF_008315115.2 Sander lucioperca | reverse complement strand
CCACTATGTGGTAAACGGGGTACCCCCATATACTGGTGCTAATCTGGACCACTATGTGGTAAACGGGGTACCCCCATATACTGGTGCTGATCTGTACCACTATGTGGTAAACGGGGTACCCCCATATACTGGTGCTGATCTGTACCACTATGTGGTAAACGGGGTATCCCCATATACTGGTGCTGATCTGTACCACTATGTGGTAAACAGGGTACCCCCATATACTGGTGCTGATCTCAAAGCTTTTAAAAGTCTGGATGCTAACCAGTTCTTTGTAGCTGGCTGGGTTACAGCTACACGATGCTACGCTAACGACGGGGGGAGGTACCTCATAATGGCAAAGATAAGACATCAATCTAGGGTTTATTTTGTATTAACATCTATTCTTTACTTAAGTAAAGATTTATATAACACGTAGCCCATGTTTTTAGAAGACATGGTCGGTCGTGGCTACCCACATACCGTTGTTCACTGGGTGTGCCAATGCAACTTCCTAGCTAATGGATGCCTGAACACATCCCAGCTCTGGGAAGTGCAGTCATTAATTATCTATCACACGTTAATCCATGCAGTAAATCACGGAGTGTATATGATCAGTAGTAACCACACATAACTGTAACATCTAGCCATCTTCTTATCTGTGATTATATTCGCTGTGTAGCCTATGTTTAGATTTGACTGGTGGATATTACGACGCGATGGGCAGCAGCTAGCGAGCAGTCCAAAGCTAGCTGCAGCTTTAACTCGTTTTTGAAGCTAGTTTCTGTGCCATGTCATCTTTAATTTAACCAATATTTTTTGTATGTGTGTTAAGTTAAATGATCAAGGGAACGGTTTTCTTTTTTGGATATGTAGCTAGGTCAGTGAATAACCGATGTTAGCTAGTTATGTTGGTCATCGTTGGGTTGGACCTGTTAGCAGGACAGCTGGTTAGCACGGCAGCTAGCTGGTTGAGGATCATTTTATTTATCACTCATTTAAAACAGAAAGACAATACATACACATGCTTGTGTTGGTGAGGATTACTCTGCAGATTGTGAATGTGAGAACACAAACACGAACGAAAACGTACGAGTTTAGCTTGCCGTCCATCTACAGCATAGCTCTTCCGCCGTCCGTCATGGCGTTCATAATTCGCGCGAGTGGAGCGTGACGTCACGTGCAAAGGGTCAATAAAATGGGTTTAAAGGTGCTCTAAGTGATGTCACACGTTTTTTAGGCTACAACATTTTTTGTCACATACAGCAAACATCTCCTCACTATCCGCTAGCTGCCTGTCCCCTGAACACACTGTAAAAAACATCTCCTCACTATCTGCTAGCTGCCTGTCTCCTGAACACACTGTAAAAAAAGCGGTCTCTGTAGACAGCCCAGGCTCCACAAACAGCAACAAAAACAAACTGCGCCAACCTGCACCACCAAACATAAACAGTGTTCCAGCCAATAACCGACAAGAAGGATTTGGGGGTGGGGGTTGGGGGGTTACTGCGCGGAGGGGAGGGGAAGGGGACGGGGTGAGGAGGAGGGAGGGGCGAGCTAGCCTCAGTTTTGTTTGACAATACTTTGAACGTCAACAAGAAATGACATCACCCAACATCACTTAGAGCACCTTTAAAATGAAACCAAGTGAAATTAATAACGAATAGGGGTGTGACGAGACACCCAGCTCACGAGACGGGACGAGACACGAGATTGGGTTCACGAGAACGAGACGAGATAAGATTGTAACACTATTTTAAAGAAAACTTCAATTAAGAAATCTGACTGGAATCTAAACTCAGAGAACCAAGGTTACAGCGTAACCAAGCATTTCATTGCAGCAGTAAACAAGGAAGTAGGCTGCTCTTGCATCGATTATTATTGATTATTGAAAGAGAGCGATCTGCGTGAGTCAGCGCCACGCTGAACTGCACGCTGCCGTCCATGACTGGTTATTGGGCCACCCCTGTGCCACCCCACTTAAAAAATCCTGGAATCACCCCTGCACATCATGACCACCAATATCAGGCAGCAACAGGTCCCACTCCTGACAACATCAGCATTGCAGCAGCTGCTTCACCCTTCTCCGCCTGCTGCCTCTCTCCCAACAGACTCCCAGAACGCCTTTCACCCGACTCACGTTCCACACTCCACGCCGCTGTCTTCAGTCAATAAATCCCCTTGCGAGATCGATAATGTTATCAAATACTTTTAATAACAATCTGAGCCTGCCTGTGGCAAAAACAATCACTTTTAGTGGACAAAAATCGAGGGTGCACTATTGCCCCATTGGGTTACATTGCCAGGGCTGTAGTACTTGAGTCCAGACTAAGAGCGAAAGCCTTTTTTGCCAAACTCTGTACGAACCGATGGGACCTTGAAGGGAATAAAGGCTTGGGAGCGTAGGCTGTGGCTGCAGTGCTTGTGTGACATGTAAGTGGATAAATACGTTGGCAGGATTTGTAGGAGAAGTTATACAAATGCAAAAAGACACGGGTGTGTATGAAGCAGAGCTGTAGTTCGGACTCAAGACGTTTTTCTATTGTATTGGACTCGTCTTGGACTCGTTGGTATTTGGACTTGTCTTGGACTCGGCCATTGGGCTCGCCAAATATTGTAGTTTGGTCTCGAGCGAGTCCAGCACTATATGCTTTTATTCTAAAGTTACTTAAGTTTACTACATTACACCGTGCCACGGGGCATCCCAGAAGTGTGCGTGAAGCGGCTCTCTGCTCCGCTAAAGGGCAGGAAGTGAAACAGCGAGAGCATCCAGTCAGTTTACCAAAATACACCCCCCAATATCGTTTATATGTCCTCTACAACACCACGGACGACAAGAGATTCATCTCAGAGGTGGAAAACATAATACGACATCACAGATATCAGGACAACACCAGAAAAGAGAAGGCGTGGAGTTTAACTGTAGGAGAGCTTGGAGTGGAAGGTAGATACTAGCTTAATAAACACCTGATTGTTCTGTAAAGTACTGGTAGAGACAATAAAATCTGTAAAACGGGCAGGCAAGACGCTCCGCTTCTGAGACGCTGCCAGTGTGGTATGGCACGTGGCGGAGGACGGAACAAAACCGGAATGCAGCTGCACAGACGCGCCCAGTGGAGAATGGCTGTCAATCTCTATTAGTCCTAGACTTGGACTTGTCTTGGACTCGACAAAGGTGGACTTGAATACAGCCCTGTACATTGCAGTCTGGTTTGCGGCAGCCGGTTACAGCCTTCTCACTCAACACTGGACCAATTTCAAAGATCTTTGATCACATCAGTCTATTAGACACAGATGCATGGAGGAAATGGTCCAGGTTAAAAAAAAACCGATATTACCCTTTAACAAAGCAGGCTCTCTTTTAACCCGGGTCAATCACCATGGTAACCTAACCTGCATGGAGCAGATTACCATGAGACGAGCCTGACAACAGTCTGACTGCTGACCAATCAGATCATGGAAATATGTCATGCCTACAGGATCCTGACAGGGACAAAAGTACTTACTTCAAAAGAATCCTTTTGTTGTTCCAGGCTTTCCATGTGTCTGAGTTTAAATCAGATAGTTTACCACACTGACGATTAACAGGAGTCCTGATGGTGTCGATGCTATTATTTCATCACTACAGCTGAGACTAATAGGAGCAGACTTTTTGATAATAACTGGAAATAAAACATATACCTGCTGTTTTTTTAATTAGAAATGAATAAACTTGCCGACGAATTTCCCCACAGGTATCATTTGAGCTCATGTCATACTAAGACCCTGACTTTCTGATTATATTGCTTGTAATTAAGAGCTCCTCGTGGGTCACATGGACGCTATGAGCTCAGGGCCAGATTAAGTTGAACTTGTTGTGTGAGATGGGCCTCAAATCCGTCGATTTATGACTTAGGTTTTAGTGTCTTAAGTACTGCTAGCAACTCAACAACCTGAAACTGAACCGTTCAGATAATCTTTTCTCTCTCTCTCTCTCTCTCTCTCTCTCTCTCTCTCTCTCTCTCTCTCTCTCGCTCTTTCTCAGGCCCCTGAGTCCGGGCGGTGTTGAGCACATGAAACTGGATAGAACAATTGCATCAGTACTAGTTGGGCACTGCGCCCCTGTCCATGTAGCTGCTCAGCCCTAGAGTGCCATGGCCACGGGAACCCAGGGCCACCGCGACCACCTCCTGGAGAGAACCAAGCTCGCGCCGCCCGCTGGGAGGCGCAGGAGAGCCGAGGGGAAGCCCAAGAAGAATTTCTCTTGCCAGGAGTGTCAGAAGGCTTTCAACAGTCTGGAGAAGTTGAAGGTGCACTCGTACTCTCACACAGGAGAAAGACCGTACCGCTGTTCCCACCCCGACTGCACCAAGGCTTTCGTCTCCAAATACAAGCTGCTACGGTACAGACACGCAGCAGGGCACAGCAGGCTGCAGCATGTTGCTTTTCTCTTTACACCTAAAGATACAGTGCTAAGCATATGTGAATACACCCATGCTAAAGTTGAGGTAAGAGGAATAAAATAATCATCTTTTGGAAAATGATATTAATGCCTTAATTTAAAAAATGAGGAAAAATTCAACCTTTAAGGACACCAATTTTCTTTGTGAATGAATAATGTATCATAAATAAATAAATGTTCTTCCTTAAAATACAGGGGGCATAAGTCAGTACACCCCTATGTTAAATTCCCATAGAGGCAGGCAGACTTTTATTTTGAAAGGTCAGTTATTTCATGGATCCAGGATACTATGCATCCTGATAAAGTTCCCTTGGCCCCCACATCATCACATACCCTTCACCATACCCCACATCATCACATACCCTTCACCGTACCCCCACATCATCACATACCCTTCACCATACCCCCACATCATCACATACCCTTCACCATACCCCCACATCATCACATACCCTTCACCATATCCCCACATCATCACATACCCTTCACCATACCCCCACATCATGACATACCTTTCACCATACCTAGAGATTGGCATGTGGTACTTTCCATAAAATCATCTCTCAATGCAAATCAGACCAGCTATTAGGCTAACTGAAATAAAACCATGCCAATCTGTAGGTATGGTGAAGGGTATGTGATGATGTGGGGTATGGTGAAGGGTATGTGATGATGTGGGGGTATGGTGAAGGGTATGTGATGATGTGGGGGTATGGTGAAGGGTATGTGATGATGTGGGGGTATGGTGAAGGGGATGTGATGATGTGGGGGTATGGTGAAGGGTATGTGATGATGTGGGGACCAAGGGAACTTTATCAGGATGCATAGTATCCTGGATCCATGAAATAACTGGCCTTTAAAAATAAACATCTACCTGCCTCTATGGGAATTTAACATAGGGGTGTACTGACTTATGCCCCCTGTATTTTAAGGAAGAACATTTATTTATTTACGATACATTATTCATTCACAGAGAAAATTGGTGTCCTTAAAGGTTGGATTTTTCCTCATATTTTTAATTAAGCCATTAAGATCAATTTCCAAAAGATGATTTTGTATTCCTCTTTTTAGTCAACTTTAACATGGGTGTATTCACTTATGCTTAGCACTGTATATAGATAGATAGATAGATAGATAGATAGATAGATAGATAGATAGATAGATAGATAGAGAGATAGATAGATAAAATAGAAGTATTCTAAACTAAGTTAAGCGCTGTAATGTGAACAGTCTATAGTGCAATAGAACGAAATCCGAGCAGCAGTTGCTGGTTGTATTTAGCTGCTACAGAGCTCCAGGACGCCGGCTACCAGCGGCAGTTGTTTAGGCGCCAATACGTGACTGTGAGCCGGCTGCAGGCACCTCCAGATGACGGTGCTTTCAGGGGCCGTGGAAGTGGAGTTTAGACAGAAAAAGTGAGCGTCATGCAGCGAAGACAGTGAAGTTTAGACACCAAAACGACTCGTTAAGTTTAGGAGAAACTTGAGAAAGATCGTGGTTGAAACACTCCCGAGGATAGAACGAGCGTTTCCTGGGTGAAAGGGTTTTGTTTTTTTACGCTGCACACAATCTGCTGGACTCACTGGTCTAAGTGGTTAATTTGCTCATTTGTTAAATGTCCGGTGCTATCGGGAGCCAGTGCGGCCGCAGCCGAGCAGGTCATAGTAACATAACGTAGTGCTCAGTAGTAATCAGAATGCTGTGTTGATGCATACTAGTTTAGTTTTTCTCTCCAGGTTTTGTGTTTATGTGTGATGTAACGCATGCCTACTACTTAAAACGTGATTGCAACAATTCTGAGTGCTTATAGAATGTGTCTGTGTTCCAAGGCATATGGCGACTCACTCGCCAGAAAAAAACCACAAGTGTTCATACTGTGAGAAAATGTTCCACCGCAAGGATCACTTAAAGAATCACCTGCACACTCACGACCCCTACAAGGAGGCATTCACTTGCCAGGAGTGCGGCAAGAGCTACAACACCAAGCTGGGCTTCAAGCGCCACCTCGCCCTCCACGCCGCCAACAGCGGAGACCTCACCTGCCAAGTGTGCCTGCAGCCGTTCCCCAGCACCGGGGTCCTTCTGGAGCACCTCAAAACACACGCTGGCAAGTCCTCCGGCGGGACCAAAGAGAAGAAGCACCGCTGTGAGCATTGCGAGCGGCGATTTTACACCCGTAAAGATGTGCGGCGCCACATGGTGGTGCACACTGGACGTAAGGACTTCCTCTGTCAGTATTGCGCCCAGCGCTTCGGCAGGAAGGACCACCTGACGCGTCACGTGAAGAAGAGTCACGCACGGGAGCTGCTAAGGGTCAAAACTGAGCCAGCTGATTCGCTGGAGCCCGTTGTCTACGATATGGTGTCCGGGGGCATCAAGGACGAGCTCCCGGGAATGCTGACAACGAGGCCACACCAGCTCAACATGTACGCGGGCCCCGTCCTGGACACAGAGCCCTTCCCCACCCCCACACACTCATTTTCTTTTAAGTACCCACTGGGCTCCAACTTTACCTCATACAGCGTCTCACAGGAGCGGGAGCAGAATCTAAAGGGAGAACTGGAGACCTACCTGATGGAGCTGCAGAGCAGCATGCCCTCCTCGTCCTCTGCAGCCCAGGAACCGCAACTCTCCTCCTCCAAATTGGAGCTGGAGCCTCAAGTGGGCGTGCTGGAGGAAGTGAGCGAGGGCGTGTCCCTGTCCAAAATGGCCACCCCGATGGCAGCAGGCGCCGCAGGCGACTCTCTGGCCTCATCCTCTTCCCTGATGGACTTCTCACAGCTTTTTAACTTCCTGCCACTCAACGGTCCCCCGTACAGCCAGGCAGGGGGCAGCAGCGGGGGGCAGGGCGTCGCCTATCCACCCAACGAAGATCCAGCTCCTCTGGTCCAGCTTCCCCCCCAGCCTCCCGAAGGCCCGGAGGCTGCAGAGAGTCCGCTTCAAAGGCTGCCCTCCTCCTTCATATCCAACCTGAGCACACCCACTACACTGCCCCGCTTCCACCAAGCTTTTCAGTGATCCAGTACGTGCTGGGCCTGGCATACACACACACACACACACACACACACACACACACACACACACACACACACACACACACACACACACACGTCGAGCTACACAACCACCCCCTCAGACAATGAAACAAGATGTTTGAAGATATTAGCACTTCTGTCCATTTCATATGACAACATGAGCATACATAAACACAAGGTGATCAGCACTGAAAGAAAGCACACACACACACACACACACACACACACACACACGCGTATAATAATAATGTGAACATGGCTTTGCTGTGTCAGTTTAAACATGATTAAGTCTTTTGGGAGTTTTCACATAGATGGATGCTAATAGTCATTGGATTGCAGTGACATTTTCTTTTCTTTACTTAACCCCCCCATGCTTTAGAATAGATTGGCCTTAGTAAGCAGATTTTGGGATGTATGTTACTGTTCGAACAGCACTTTGAACTTTGTGATTTCATCTGTCATCAGAGTTGACTGTTGTTTTACATCTTTCTTATTTGTTGTAGGGAACAAACTGTAGTTTTGGGATGTCTTTTGCCCATTTACATCTATTTAATACATCATATACCATTAATGACAGCTGACCATTTTCCAAAGCATACCAAATTTTGTGAGATTTGTTTTTGCAATGTTCCAGGCAGCTATTGTGTTTCATTCATTTCTAATCGGTATGGAAATCTATTTACTGGAGTCAGCTAATCCGTTACAGTGATCTTGTCTGCTTGTATTTTTGTCAGTACTATCACTGTAATGTATGCGCTTGCATTATGCAGTAACGTACACGGTCACCTTGTCAGCAGCAGCAGACCTAACGTTCACTGTGATGATTACACAACCCGATTTCAAGTCTCTGCAATAAGTAGTGAAATGATAGGAAAACAATGGCTTCCTGGAATTTGGGAAAACTCAATCCAAATATCTCAAACTCAAAGTAAAAAAGGCTAAAACATGCAAAACATCCATCTGGTCCTTTTGATCAAGCCATACCGCAGAAGTTCATTCACATGATTATAGACAAGAGTAGAAACTACTGAGCAACAGTATTACAGTTTCACTTTTCATTTTGGTAGTTGGTTGAATTTCTCATCAAGCTTTATCTTTATCTTAACTCCAACAGTGGGGACATTTTTATGAAAGCTGACGTGATGCGTCTTTGGAGTTAGTTTTCCCCTGAAACATTACTGTAGACTGTTCAGGGCGCTGACGCATCTCATCATTCAACCTGTTCTCACTCCCAACTCGTAAAATACTGACGCTTGGGCAGTGTCTCTCAGCGTCAGATACAATGCAAAAAGCCTTCAGCGTCTGTATGGGACACACCGGGCAGAGCAGCAGCTCCACTGCGCTATAAGATGATGTAGTATGAAGTAGGGATGCACCGAATCCAGATTTTTGGGGTTCGGCCAAATACCGAATCCACTGGTTAAGATTCTGCCGAATGCGAAACTGAATACCGAATCCTCCTCCCATCCTCAGTCCATGAACACAGTAAACACATTAATGAAGTCAACAACGTCCACAGCCTCTAAAATAGTTCAATGTAATAACTTAATGTTGAATTCACACGCTCTTTTCACATCGTAGGAAAGCACATCACTATCGCCAGATGAGTGACAATTTTGTTTGGCAAATTTTCACTAACCAGTATATGATGAAGGCATGTTGGGTGGGTGAAATTAGAAAGCTAACGTTAGCTAACGAGCAGCAGCCGGCCGTTCGGTCGCTCCGCTCCCACTGTAGGGAGACTCATTTTGCAGAGAGAACGGCTGACAGCCTGGGAGAGGCACTGTCTGGTTAACACAAGTTTTTAGCTGTGACTGTCCTTCCTTTGCCGTACCTGAAGTTGCTGCATTTTGGCTGCTGTCTGTAGATTCCTTCATGCACAACTCGTATTCTTCCGGATGTTTCATACCAGATGTTGTAACAGCGGTGATGTCTTGTATTTTTTAGGATCCTTGCCACCACGAGACAAATTGGCATTGCAAATTGAACATGTAGCTGGACTTGAATGGCCTTCTTTTGACTGAAAGTACTGCCAAACTACACTTTTTCTGCTCACGAGTTCCAATTTTACTTTCTCACAGCCTACTGCATTGAACACTCCACCTACGTTCTTGTCCCACGTGTCACTAACCCCACCCACCAACTTTTCCTAAACCCAACTGTCCTGTTATTGTGCCGCATGTCAGTTAAACGTACCCAGAGTGCCAAAAAGTGACGCCAAGAGTCCCGACCAAGCGTGTTTAGATATGACGCTAAAGGAGATGTTTAGCGTTAATAAAGGCCAAAGGCACCTGACCAAACATCTGTATGTTACGTGATGGGAGTGAGAATGTGAATGTGTTGCATCATTTCAATATGGAGATTATATGGATACCAAGGGCTGTCATTTTACAATTTCCCCCCTAAACACCCTATCCACACACACACACACACACAAAACCAGAAATTAGGCTCTGAATTGCGACACCCAAACACACGTAGCCATTCACTGTTGAGGAGCCTTACCCAGTCAGCTAGCTGAAAGGATCCCTGTCAACCCCCCAGTCCAGTTATCTTTACTGCAGGCTCAATGTGTCACTGCTGGTGGTTTTGAACATGGCTACTGAGCTGTTGCTTGTGTCATTGTGCCTTAAGTTAATAAAAACAGGTATTTTATCAAACGTCACACTCCTGACAAACTTCTAAGAAGTGTAGTTAGATGACCTTGTTTGCGACTGTTGGACTGAAACAAAAAAAAGTTAGTTATTGACCGGATGTGAAGATGCAGAAAGCTGATTTTACATCTGCAAGTCATTAAGTGTTTATGCGTGCTACCTAGTACAATTGTATTGTACAGTATGTATCATAAAAGCTCATTGCAAGGGTGGTATGCAAAAATTAACCATAAAAAATGCTAATTTTTTATCTACAAAAACGATTGGGATGGGTAGGAGTCCTAACGCTTTTCTTTTTAAAAAGGCAAGGGTCTCCATAGCTTAATTCATATTTTCACTGGACCTCCATCCTGGCCTGTCCTACCAGACTCTGGTCCATTTCATTTGTACAGAGAGTCTGGCCACTCTCCATTGACAAGTGTTAACTTCCATGAAGGTGGGTACTCTGTTGAAGTTTAAAACTATTGGATCTGCCCAGAGCCACTCTGGATCTGCCATGACCAATCGCTAACGTTTGGTTGTGACGTCGGATTAGCATCGCTAGCGTTAGCCTTAGCCAACTCCTTCACCACTAACGGAGTGAGCTGGAAAATCAAACTGTTCCCGAACCCCGTGGGGAGGGGGGCCACAACATCATGGCCACCAACACAACTCAGCAAAGATTGTTCTTGCTCGGCCTTTAACTTCTGGATATTCGGTAGCGTTGCCACAACAGACCGAATGGCTTCGCTCGCATCTTTCTAGCGCACGTCCTCAACGTCATCGTTCTCAGCCACTCCCTCTGTTCACTGATTGGACCGGTAAAGATTTGGCCGGAGAAAACCCAAGAATATACCGCAAACCCAGACGTAGTACTGAAGGGAAATGAAAATTGAGCGGAAGTACGTAGGAGGGCGGAGCCAGGCTACCGCCATACCCCCTTGACTAAAAAAAAAAAAAAAAAAAAAAACGCCCTCTGCCTAGCATCTCACAAATGATAAAGCATAAACAATCTAAGATGATGTACTCCAACTTAAACATTTCATATTTAAAGAAAACGTAGTTTCGACCAAGTGCACAATCAATATGCGCATTAAAAGTGAAGTTAGCATTTGCCAGATTAATGGCATTTTACCAAATATTCCAGCTGCTCATGAACCAAGAGCTACATATAGAATATAAGCAGAGATCGGCAAAATACGTACAAATCTCTGACACCCTACAGCCTGTCAGAATTGAGTATTCACCCAGACCATGGTATAACAGGCGTTAGAGGTGCAGAGTGTGAACAGAGGCACCACTCTCCCTATTACAAGTCAAATGCAGCATTAAAGTGATATTGAGGCTGATGTTTTAAGGTGAAACAGTTACATCATGTTGCTTTAACATTTTCAGATTGTATTTTTGCTCTTTTCTGCAGTCAGTCAGGGCTTCCTCCTCCAACCAAACCATCGAGCTTGTCTTAGGCTTTTTGTCAATTAAGAAATTTAGAGCAAAGTTGAAAGCTGTATGTAGCAGAGCTCCACCCAGCATGGCATTTACTGCTAATGAAACAGGTTGACGGTTGGTCTTGAGTAGTGAAGAGAAGCAATGAGCAGTAGCTGCATTTCATCTCAGATGGACAGTCAGTGCCTCAACCAGTCCACACAGACACAAACGCAACATTAAAGGGTAACTACTGTTTTTTTTCAACCTGGACCTTATTTCCAATGTTTTTGTGTCTAAGTGACTGATAGGAACAACAATCTTTGAAATTGATCCAGTATTTATTCTCATTCTCATTCTCTGTGTGAGAACATTATGGAAAGGATCCCTACAGAGATAGACCTTTAAAACCTCTTTGATACATTTCTGTTTAAGCAGAAACAGCTCTGAGGTTGCTAGAGCCAAACCCACCAGACTCCATTTAAAAAAACAATACTTTTAACGTGTATAGAGCCAACATATTTTCACATGTAAATCGGTAAACTGTGTGTTTATTTCAACCAAAACTAGAGTTGTGATGGTTGGAAAAGTGGAAAGACGACCCAAAATGGCTTTTCATAGTATTGTTTATTTACATGGAGTCTGATGGCTTTAGTGAACGCAATTTCGTGGATGTTTTTATGTTTAAAAAAAGGATCTTACTCTTTAACAGAAAGGTCGACCTCCTTAGAAATCCTTTCCATAATGTTGTCAGACAGTTAGAATATTAATCTGAGCCTATCAGCGGCAAAACGAGCACTTTTGTGAAGGTAAATACAAGATGGACAGTTGCCCTATTAACTTACATTGTAGCTTGTTTCTCAGCTGCCGACTGCAGCAATCTCTCTTTATACTGGACCAATGTCAAAGATTGTTGTTCCCATCAGTCACTTAGACACAAAAACATAGGAAAATAGGATCCTGGTTGAAAAAAATGGTAGTTACCCTTTAAGTCATGCACAGTTGCTTCACTGCTCAGTCATCAGTATGGTCACAATCATATTCAAATCATACATTGCAAGCAGAAGTTGTGCCTTATTTTAAATACAATACATATAATATAACATAGCTGTTTGCTGTGATTTAAATGTGGAACATATGGAAAAAATGGCTCAAATAATGGCTGCGTTGGAACAGATGCACATCATATTTTTATACATTGTTTCCCATAGGATAACCTTTCACACACAATCTCAACATTTCCAAAGATATATGCTGGAATCTTTGGATGGCCCTTGAAAACATGGAGTCTTGGGTTTGAATATTGGACTGTGTAAACATTATACAGCTTCAACGAAGTGTTGGATCAAGCAGATACAGAATACATCTGTGAAATAAGTGGGTCTATTGATTGGAAAATGTAGGTTCAGGAGATATTTTTGCAAACAAAATGTTGACAGAATCATAGTAAACAACAGTGAGCACTGATGCATCACTTTGACACGTCATCAGTTTGGGTTAGCCTCATTTGTGACTTCAGCGCCCCATATGTCACTCTGTCATCCGGTCACATAGCATTCCCTATGCAAACCTAAGCGGAAAAGCCAAAACTTTTATTTTTATTTTAAAAATTTCACCCTGGGCAAACGTCTCTCATTCTGGGTTGACAGTAAACATTTGTGAGGTCACAAAAATACCTTTAAAGATCACAAACCGGGCTATCTTTGGCTTAGTTGGCAGTCCTATTGCAGTTACTGTGTTTTCCAGCTGTTGCTAGTCATGGGGTTATGGGCCTGGTCTCACGTCTCATACAATTACCGTAATTACATCCATCACCGGGCAGCAAAGTAGAGCTGGGTATCGACTGAAACGTTTGTCTAGCACTGAATACCCTAATGTGTACTGAAAGCTGACATCAAAGCTGTTTCTTCTTTGACCCAATACTTCCTGATTTTAATCAAACTTTTGATTAAAACTGAGGGCAAATACACCTACTCTAGGTGCTGGCTACTTCCTACTTCCTGTAAATGGAAAAGATGCACACTTATAACTCTGTTTCTCAATTTCAGAGTTTTAAAAAAGTTCTCGTTTGGTTGCTATATGTTTGGATGACATTTGGCATTTATATTTGATCATGTGACCAAAATCCCATACTAAAAGGTAACTACTGTTTTTTTTCAACCTGGATCTTATTTTCCTATACTGTTGTGTCTAAGTGACTGATGGGAACAACAGTCTTTGACATTGGTCCAGTATTAAGCAAGATCGCTGGAGAAACAAGCTAGAATGTAAGTTAATAGGGCAATTGTCCAGCTTGTATTTACCTTCACAAAAGTGCTCGTTTTGCCACTGACAGACGCAGATTAATGTTTAAGTGTCTGACAACATTATGGAAAGGATTTCTAAGTAGGTCGACCTTTCTGTTAAAGAGTAAGATCCTTTTTTTAAACATAAAAACATCCACGAAATTGCGTTCGCTAAACCCACCAGACTCCATGTAAAAGTCGACAGAAACAAAATCAAACTATAAAAAGATGTTACAGGTCGTCTTTCCACTTTTCCAACCATCACAATTCGAGTTTTGGTTGAAATAAACACATAGTTTACTGATTTACATGTGAAAATATGTTCTGTACACGCTATAAGTATTGATTTTTAAATTGGAATCTGGTGGGTTTAGCGCTAGCGACCTCAGATCTGTTTCTGGTTAAACAGAAAGGTCTTAAAGAGGTTTTAAAGGTCTATATCTGTAGGGATCCTTTACATAATGTAGTCAGACACTTAGAATATTAATCTGAACCTTTCAGTGGCAAATAAAGCACTTTTAGTGGACTAAATTGATGACGCACATGTGCCCCATAGGGTTACATTGCAGCCCGGTCTGTGGCTACAGAGTTCACGCTTAATACTGGACCAATGTCAAAGATTGTTGTTCCTATCAGTCACTTACACACAAAAACTAAGGAAAATAGGATCCAGGTTGAAAAAAACGGTAGTTACCCTTTAAGTCACACTATGACAAGTGAACAAACGCCGTAAAAACTCAGCAAACTCAATGTTCTGATGAAGGCTGCGAGATGCTGTTTAAAGGGCAGCCCATACTCTAGTAAGGGGACCTTTAGTGTTCCCAAGGTTCCCAAGAATGACATACATGCTCAACATTTGAGTCCAGTTCTGCTTCTTTTGTAAAATGAAATCAAGGTTTTGTAGATAAACTTGGTTAATGTTTTGGTAGAAGTATCAAAACTCTGGTATCATGTTGACACATACTGAAAAATGTCAATTAATAACCCAGCCATATAACAACAACAAGGCAACTGAAGGATGAGAAGTCACAAAGGTTGTGCCAGATGTTATCTGATTTGTACTATTTCATGAAAGAATAATTACATATTTCATCTGCAAAATAGACATTATTTTGGACACTTTTAATACTTAAAATGTACAGCATGCACCTTTACCTTTTCCCCTCCACCACAGCAGTCAACAGATGGTGCATCTTGGTTCCATGAAATGTTTGATTCATATATAACCTAATAGTGTTATTATTTACCTCACATACTCATATTGTTTTTGTGCTCTGAAATTCAAAACATGATGATGAACTAGAAGTGTTAATTTCCCCCTTTCTCTTCCTGAATGAGACATGAATGGACACAATATTGTTCTGGGTTATGTGAAATATAGAGTTGAATGTGTAATATTTCAAAGCATTTATGGAAGTTTGCTATATATTTTGTATCTTGTGAAGGTTTGTTGTTTTTACAAGAGATGTTAGCAAGCTGCTTTTTTGTTGTTGTAATCATAGCACTTTTTTGTAAATTGAATGCCTTTATTTCCTCCCAATACCTTTTTGTTTAAAACCTTTATTACAAATGTATAGATGATATATTTAGCTCTTTTAGAGAACAATAACATGTAAATACAATATCAAATGTTTTATTTTTACAGGTACAATTTTGACAGTGTTTTTTCCTATCAAAGTGTCATTTTTGCTTTACTTGCACAAGTGTTCTGTGTATCTCATTGAGTTTTTTTTTTTTTTTTTTTTTAACAAACAATGTACCTTAAACACAGATTATTGTTGGCCTATTTCAGAAGGCCTTCTTTGACTCAACCGCTGGTTTAGGCGAGAGCACAACCAATAATGAAGCTTAACATGGACGATTTTATAGCACTTAATTATATCATCTTTTCATTAGTTGTTAAAAAGAAAAACATAAAGATATACTGTATGTTTAATAACTCCTATGGTGGTTTTGTCCTCCTCTATCATCCTTTGACCTCAGTGTGACATTATATGAAAAACATATTACTTGATTTCGTAGTGGTTTCTGCCTGAAAAGCTGTTGGATGAAAACCAATTTTTTTCCAATCAGCGAACTGCAGTCTGAGCTCGATGTATAACTCATACTGTATGGATTGTATAAAATAATCTAGGGATTTGATCTGGGGAGAATAAAAGAAAAAGATAAAAACTGTAGATCAAAGAGTTGAAAGAAAAAACAAAAAACTCTACATATTGGAGAAAGCAGATCCAGATTTGGAGTCTGGTATCTTAGTGCGTTCCATTTACCTCGGAACTCGGAGGCCGGAGCTGGGAATGACATCACACCCGAGTTGAATGCATTCCATTTACAAGTCAGATTTTTCATTGTGGGGTTAGCTCTAGCCATGTTAGCCATTGTTAGCAATACCAGTTGATAACAATCCATGACGCTGTTTTTTGTGCATACAAACAGCGTAACAACATGTCCACTTATAGAATATGGACAGGACTGTGTGTACGACAAATAAGACGGAAGTGCTAATAACTTTGTTACTACCACAGCTTTAAATTGACACTCGCCAACCCGCCAAATGTGGGCGAAAATTAACTTTGGCGGGTAACATTGTAAAGTTACTAGCCAATTTGGCCGTTGATGAATGACGCAAACAACACTGCGTCTGTTTGAAGCGGCCGGCTGCAGAAACCATGTGTCAGGTTGTAGGGTTAGTCTGTTTTCCGCCAAGAAATGTGGGCGGTGTTGTTTGCGTTTGGTTTGGAAACGTAATCTTTATCTGGCAACACTGCTTGTAGTAATCCTACATTTCCCATGAACACTTATGTCGTGACGCACTGTACAACCGTCGGCTACGTGCCTAGCGTGTGGTATCGACTACAAGCTCCACTGAAACGGAGAAGACGAACCGTAAAGTAAAGTTAGTTAGGGAGAAAACAAACACACGTGGCTGGTGGAAGATATGACTGGCTGGTAACTAATCTGCTAGCCATGTTGGCTGGCAAAGCAGTTCATTTGAAGCCTGAGTTAGTACAGCTTTCACAGCTGTTGATGCAGGGGGCAGCCATGTTCGATTTTGAGCCCGGGGCACTCGGAGGTTGTCCGACTTCCGAGCTCAGAAATCAGAGTTCAGCGGGGGGAGGGGGTGTTTCCGACTTTGACGTATACGTCTTCCGAGTGCCAATGGAACGCACTCAATCAGATTTAGTTCATCATTCTAAAGCTAAGCTAAACTGTGGGGGGGAATGTCTCCCACAGGTTCCCAGTGTGGTGACCATGGAGACAGGATATGCTCTTCAGTGAGAGGCCCAGACCTTTAGCAATTCATGTCAAACTTCTTGATAAGCTTCAGTGGTACCAGTGAACGTTTATTGAATGTGTATGTAAAAGAAACACTGCAATACTGCAATATATTTTTGGTATTGGATCAAGCTGCTAACATACTTCTAAAGCTCCTAAAAAAGGTGCTACAGACCTCTTTTCTAGTTCTTAAAATGTATCATTTGTAAATACAAAAGTATCCAGTTTAGCTAAACAGTTGGGAGCGTGTGCCTGGTTGTACTATATATAGCTACATATATTTTTTATTGTACTGTGACATTTGTAGTCTTTTTACAGACTTGCCTGTAATATCACAATGCCCCCCACCCTGTGTGTTGTGATATAATGGGATAACGGAGTCATTGCTCTGAGTGAAAGTCACTCGGCAGAGATGAAGACATCGGTGCTGACGCTGAGAAAAACGCGACTCCACGTGAGCTGAGGAAGTTCCGGAAAAAAACGGAGCGCAGTCTAGCCGTGTTGGTTTTGTTGCATTTTAACGATGCCATCCATGTGACAATGATGGACTCTGCTAATTCTCAATATTTTACTTCAAATCTATTTTACAAACTACTGTTGTATTTTTTATAAATATAGGGCAAAGTTATTCACATAAACATATATGTAAATAAGTAAATATATATACATATGTATATATATATATATATATATATATATATATATATATATATATATATATATATATATATATATATATGTTTACAGGTTGTGTGAAATAAAAATGAATGCTGCAGCTTTTATCTGTTGTTTTTATAAACATTGACATCATCCAAAGAGGCAGATTATTTATTGTCTGGCAGAATAACCTGATTTGATTTACATACCTTGCTGCTATGAGAGAGAAGAGCTGCAGTCGTCAACTCCAGTGTTTTTTTACACAATGTAATGAAAGTTCAATAAACATAAGAAGAAGGTTCCAACTGCAGGTCTGCCTGGTCATTCACTACGATTCTGTCTGCTTCTGTGTAACGCCGACCTTACACCAAACAGCCTTTCAAGGGATTCCACTGTCTCAGACTAATTTCCAATATCTGAATGAAATCCTGAGAGTCTTGCTAGAGTCGGGATGCTCCCGTCGTTTCCATCGTTTGGTGTAAGGTGTTTATAAAACTCCAGTCCCAGTCAGTCTTTTTCCCGTCTGGACGTTCAGACAAAATCAAACGTGTTTGATATTATCCTACGTTTTAAGTCATGGTAGTGAAATTAAATCATGTGAACATTGTCAACAACCAATGGGTGTGCTTCCTCCAGCACCAAACAGGAAGCAGCAAACAGCTAGAGTCAGTGTTGTTTATGGTTGCTATGGCGCCGTGCTAAGCTAAACGCTATAAAAGGGGAAAGTTGCTGATTTTCAACCCTTCTGAAGCGAGTCATCCAACGGGAGTTTAACCGGTGGATAAACACAGACCTCCGGGCACTGGAGATACATGTGCATGTATGGCAGAACAGAACATCTGCAGACTTTCCCTTTAAGTTACCAGCTAATGCTAGTGGTGTCCCCAACCTTTCTTTATCTAAGGGCTACTTCTAAAAAAACTGGTTGTGTGGCCAAGAGCTATTTGCATCACATCGCTTACATTTATTTACAAAACACACATAAGCTGAATGAAGTTAGGGTTTGTAAACGTATGAAATTTCAACACCTAAAGCTTTTTGAAAATCTTAACTTCACATCAAGGTTCATGACTATTTTACACTTTTTATGGGCCACATAGTTAGCTAGATCATTGAAAATATTACCATCAGGGTCCAAGAAAGCATTACCACTTTTCACTTATATGGCCCACAAAGCTAGCTACCTCACTTTTAATATTGTCGGAATTTTGTGTCTCAGTTTGTAGCGAGCTACTGGAAACCTGCTGGTGAGCTACTTGTTGGAGACCCCTGAACTAATGCTAGCAGTAGCTAGCTAGCTTGGTTATAGACTGGGTAAACCCAGCCCGATCTACCGGTGATTTGATTTCTCCCTGCAGCTCAGGCTGGAGACCTGTACGTTTATCTATCCTGCTTCTGTTACAAATCTGCGGGGACCAATCACAAACTGGCTTATCCACCTGGTGCGCTATTGGTGGGTTTAACACGATGACGATAGAGAAGCGACCAAGCAGCTTCTTGTTTACATTCAACATGGCGGCCACCGAAGCGCAGCAACCCGTTGATGCCGCTGTCGCTGCACGTCACCTGGATCGTTGGTCTGATTGGTTGAAGGAATATCCAATTGCGTACAGAGTCATTTGAACTATGCCCGTTGATCCCGCCTCTTGTGCAGAGAAAATACAGAGCAGACTCCCCAGACTAATGTTCAATCTTAAACGATTGAGCTTGGTCTGGTGATAGTCAGACTAGCTTGGTTATATTTTTCAAAACAAATCTAGATGTAGTCTTGCAATGTGTGACCCTGCAAGATCCCCAGACTTTACACGTTATGACAGTCTTTGACGTTAGATGTGAGATGATTGTCTTTAGATGTGAGACGGTGTCAGACTTTAGTCTGTTCAGAGTCTTTTAGGCTATGTTTAGACGGAAACGATCTGAAGAGAAAACGCAAAAGTGGCGTTGCGTTCTCACTTTTTATTCCGCGCTTCGACGAACGTTTTGGGGGGTAAAGTGTGTGAAATGTGATGTAGTATGCACACCGGGCGGCTAGGTGGTAGTGTGAAGCACTGCCACACAACTCCACAAAGTCCACGCGCCTGCGTAGAACCTTCCTTCTACTTCTCTCCCTCTCCTCCTCTCTCCCTCTCCTCTGCCTAGTAGCGCAAAACCAAAACATGGCGAAGCGAACAACAAAAGCTGACAATTTTGTCTGGACAGAAGAGGAGGTGGAGTTATTGCTCCAAACAACCTTAGATTACAAAGCTACAAAGGCACAACAGGACGTGGACTGGGAGTCCTGCCAGTCAAAATATATAGACATATGGACCCAATTTCTTCAGCAGTATCCTGTACCTGGAGGGATGTCATATCCACACCAGAAAGACGCTATCTGTAAAAGTCAGATATCATCAAAGCTGAAAGCCATCCGGACCAAGTATAGGCAGGCTGTGGATACTCAACAGCGGAGTGGCCATGGGTGAGTAATCACTCTATATTTTGATTTATGTAACGAAATATGGGGAGCCACCGTGGGCAGATTGGAGCAGACTTTTGCATTTTTACCCTAGATGGGAACGCCACGGTGGAGTGTTTTTAAGATTTCCACTCTGGAGAGTGGTTTCACCTTTTTGCATTTTTAAGCCCCAAAAAACGCTGCCACCATGTAAACGAAAGGCACATCTGATAAAATATGTTGTCGTTTTCACCCGCGAGCGTTGTCGTGTAAACAGGGCCTAAGTGGATGGTAGGCATAAGTCGTGGTCCTTTTCAATCCTGTTCGTATCAGCCCACATGGAATCACTTCAAAGTCTGGGTAAAGCAAAGTCAGTGATCTTCTTATAATTATTTTCCAGCCACTCAATAAAAAAAGACTCTCAGGGACACTTTTTCACTTTGATTTTACATTTTTCCTTTTTATTGCCCAATTTAAATTTCTTTACTTTTTCTACACCGTTTGGTTTCGCCTTACTTTTGCGATATTTAAAAATCTATTGTATATATTACTTATCTTTATTGCACAATGGGTCAGAGAGAATGATATTTCAGGAATGAGTTCCAGTGAACATGATGTGCAGCAGGGGAGATTTTAGCCCTTTTTTAGGGGTGCTGAGGCACCCTTAAACTTGATCCCGGCACCCCTAAAATATAATTTTAAACAAAAACAAACAAAAAAAGTCTGTGTTTTGACGAGCTCCCGCAAGATCAGTTTTTGAGCCACAGCGGAGATTCTGCTATCAGTTAAAACTGCACATCCAGCTGAACAGGTTTGTGTCAACCAAGTTAAGCACGTTAGGAAGTGGTGGTAACATGGCAAAAAAAACCTCGAAAAAGGCGACAAAAACTCTGAAAAAGCATGGGATATCCCCAAGACAGAGGTATCCAATACTGTAATGGCTAAACACTTCACTGAAGAATATTATTTGTTTTCCAGGAAATTTTGATTTACACACATTGAGCCCGCACTACCCACAGTCAAACAGTTGAGCTGAAAAGGGAGTGCAAATAGTGAACCGACTGCTGTAAAAGGCTACAGAAAGCAAGAAGGACCCTTACTTTGCTATT
Source organism: Sander lucioperca (assembly GCF_008315115.2). NCBI lineage: Eukaryota > Metazoa > Chordata > Actinopteri > Perciformes > Percidae > Sander > Sander lucioperca. The sequence continues at coordinate 15,225,621 of NC_050195.1, read as the reverse complement.
CTGAATTACAGAGTGGAACCGCTGGAGCAGGGGTGTCAAACTCCTTTTCTCTAAAAGGCCACACGGGAAAAAGAGAATCACATCACGTTTATTTACATGCTTTTGTATCATTGAAAAAGTCAAATATCTGACTGTATGCGCTTTTTTTTTTTATTGTAGCTTTTCGTCATTTTTTATGTTTCTTCCAACTTTTTGTGGCTTTCTCAGACATTTGTCACTTCTTTTTTTTTATGTTGCTCTTTCTGACGCTTTTTGTCAAAATAAAGCCCTACAAAAGTCTGCTAAAAAGTTCCTTAGCCATCATAAAATTTAGCAAATCAAGCAAAAACAATGATAACATTGCTGTTTCACAGCCTCAATATGAAAACTCTCTGCTTTGAGTCTCAAAGTCGGCAAATCTGCCAAATTCTGCTTTGAATGTCATGTAATTGCAGTTTAAAAAAACCACTTTCCCGTGTTTTTGGTTTGACGCACAACTAGGCAGGCCAAAATCGATAACCTAAATTTATATATACGGGCCGGATCTGAATCTGCAAGGGGCCGGATTTAGCCCAGGGGCCTTGGGTTTGACACGTGCGCTAGAGTATGGGAGATCGCCAGCAGAACTACTGATGAACAGGAAACTGTTAGTGTCTTCCATTAACAGAACATCTAACTCAATTTCACTAAGGGCCACATGGGAAATGAAAATCCCATCAAGAGCCAGACATGTTCAGTTTAATAACATGCTTTTATTTTGGAAAAAGTCCAATATCTTTGACTGCATTATTTATTACATGTTTCATATAGTCTTCTCACTTACAGTTTGGCCGACAAAGCCCTAAAAACGTCTGCAAAACACTTCCTTTGCGATCGCAGAATTTAGCAAATCCAGCAAAACAAAGATTTCATTTTTAAAAGCAGGCTGCCACACAGCCGGCTCACAGCCTGAATGTGCAAAATCTCTGCTTTTGGGGGAATTTCTGACTCTCAAAGTCAGCAAATCTGCCAAATTCTGCTTTGACTGTCGCGTAATTACAGTTTGAAAACAGTTACCGTCTGTTTGGTTTAGCGCACAACTAGGCGGCCCAAAATTTAAATAAAGCTAGGAGTGATTAAAGAGAATGCATAATGTATAACGTGTAAATCCTCTTTTACTTAGCCAATGTTCACTTTACAGGTTCAGTGTTATCCAATCATCTCAGCAATCCAGCTACTTTTACTTTTAATACTTTAAGTACATTCTCCTGATGATACTCACATACTTTTACTTGAGTAACGTTTTCAATGCAGGACTTTTACTTGTAACCGAGTATTTTTTTTAGTGTGGTATTAGTACTTTTACTTAAGTAAAGGATCTGAATACTTCTTTCACCGCTGCAAAAGTGTAACACAGTTAGCCGTGAACAGACTGACAGATGATGTTATCATCCCCATCTTACACTGAAGTTGGGTTTAGAATGTGATCATCTGTTCCTTGCATGCTGGGAAAAAAAGTCTCAGTGAAAACGACTGAACAGGACAAACACAAGCTCTGAGCTGGTTTACATGTTTCTCAGTGGTGCTCCCTACTCCTCCCCCCCCCATGCTAAGTCCAATTTGTCAGTGTACACTTCCTAAACTGTAAAATGCACAAAGTTGTCTGATAGGTTGAATATTAAAAGCCTGCATGTTTTATTTCCAACTATCATTGTCTAGTTGCTAATTAGGTAGCATGTGGCAGTGCACACACGTGGTAGTTACTTTTGACACACATAGGCTAAATATTAGTGTGCTTTACTATCACAGAATGTAAAAAAAAAGTGTCTCGTTTTACAACGCCCTCCCCTCCTGCAGAAAGTGTAAACTGAGTTGAACCATCGGGATGAACTTGTTGAACCCAAACAGAAAGCATTACATACTCCTCAACACTAAGTGGCGGTGTGGCTAGATGGTTTGGTGTGTGTGTGTGTGTGTGTGTGTGTTTTGAAAAGCTTTGAGACTGCAGAGCTGCTAATCAGTCCGCAGCAGACTTCAGGCTGCGCGTACACACAAACAAACGCAGAAACAGTCTCCACCACGCACGATGCCTTCTCCGATCCCCATAACCCGCCTGCTGCCTAACCAGTCCCTGGACCTCGGGACCTGTAGCAGCCCGCTGGCCAAATACTCCTTCGGCAACACCTTACAAGTCCCCGCTCAGCGGCCCCACGGCAAGGTTGCCAGCCGGCTCTGGTCCACTGTGATTCACTGGAAGGAGCTGCGCTCCGTGGAGCCTGTGGGCTCCGGAGGCTTCGGCTCCGTCTACAAGGCGGAGTACCTCGGGGACACCGTCGCGCTGAAGAGAGTCAAGAAGTGCACCAAGAACAAGCTGGCGTCCCGGCAGAGCTTCTGGGCCGAGCTGAACGCGGCACACCTGCGCCAGGGCAACATTGTGCGCGTCATCGCGGCGACCACCTGCGTGCCGGTGGATTTTGGAGATGAAAGCAGCATCGGGACGATAGTGATGGAGTTCGTGGGCAACAGAAATCTGCAGCAGATAATTTACGGATGCGCGGAGCCGCTGGGGGAGGACCGGTGGCTCAGGTACTCCGCAGACATTGCACGCGGTTTGCGCTTTCTGCACTCCCACGGCGTTGTGCATCTGGACATAAAGCCAGCCAACGTGTTGGTGTCCAGTGAAGACGTGTGCAAAATCTGCGATTTCGGCTGTTCCGTGAAGCTGGACTATGGGTGCGAAGAGAGCGCTATCAGCCCCCACGTGAGCCACGTAGGCGGCACGTACACGCACAGAGCCCCGGAGCTGCTGAAAGGCGAGGGGCTGTCTCCCAAAGCGGACATCTTCTCTTTCGGGATCACCTTGTGGCAGCTGATCACCAGGGAGCAGCCGTACACCGGCGACAGGCAGCACGTGCTCTACGCGGTGGTGGCGCACAACCTGCGGCCGTCCGTCCAGGACCAACCGGTGTTTGGGACCGAGCGGGGGAGGCTGTGTAGGACTCTGCTGGGCCGGTGCTGGAGCGGAGACGGCCGCTGCAGACCCAGCGCCCAGGAGCTGGTGCCTCGCCTGGAGCAGCTGCGCTCCAACGTATGACTTTATTATTTTATGTAACTGGTGCACAGATGTGCGTTTCATAAAAATGGGACATGTTCTAGGAACATTTTAGAAGGCATGTGTCAGCACAGGAGGAAGCGTGGACTACCCATTTTCTTATGGTCACCATAGGCTTATGCCGAACCCGGTTTAAAACTTGCAGAACACACAACAAAACACTTCTTGTAATAGAAACAGCTTTGAAAAAGTGTAATGCTGAACCTAGTTTAAAAAAAGCAAACAATTAAGTGCCTTCTTGTTTTATGGCGAACATAGAATGCACCTCATCATTTTAATTCATAGACTACCATAAGATGATATAATTGTTCAGTTCGGCACATGCAGAACCCACGCCAAAACACTTGTTGTAATAGAAAACAGCTTTGAAAGAGTTTTCCAACCCTCACTCCATCTGGATTCATGCATTTTGGTTGTATACTAGTCTCAAGTAAAAGGTATTGTGCATCAGTGTGAAGAATGAAGAATAGACACTGTACAGTTGTTTTCTTAGCAGTATCACGCAATTGTGTCGCAAAGAAAGGCATCTTTAAAAAGTCCTATATTTGAGTGGAATTTGGTGCAAAGTCCTCTGAAACCAAGTCTCTACACCTCTACAGGTTACTATTCATTAATTCTCACTTTTAGTTTTAAAGTATCACTTAATACAAGACAGTCTACACACAGGCTGATGTATTTGCACAATTTTTTCCAATGCAGATTTGCTATTAGTGTTGAAAAAAATGCAGATACTCCTTTAGTATAAAGAAAACAAACTTTGACTTAAGGAGTTGGATGGATGGATGGATAGATGTCGTTATTTCAACTCAATGGCAGAAGTTCTTCACTTTTTGAAAGGAAATAGATATTTTAACCCCCCCCCCCCCCCTTCTAGATTTACTGTTGGTTAAAGTGTACACATTTCCATCCCACTATATTACAGGTCCCTCTAAATAAAAACCAGTTTTAAAGTTTTACTCCTGCACTGATGACACATCATTGTCGTTTCAGTTGACAACTCAAACCATCCACATTTACTGTCAGAGTTCTAACCGACTTTGTTTTAGCCATTTTTCTTAAACTATGGAATCCAAAATGTGTTGTGAATCGAGTTTTATTTGCCACGATGAGATTGTAATGTGAGATTTAAGTGTGATTAGGTTCATTAAAATTATTTTTATACAATGTATTTGGCGCCTCAGCTCTTCTTCTCATCATGTTCACAGGTCAGCGGTATGGGCTAACACGTACAGGTCAGACAGACAAACGCAGCACCCATTTAATTCAGAGTTTCTTACCTGAAGTGCATTCAGACTTTGGGAGGAAACATGAGAATTCCACTCAGCAAGAACACAGCTGGTAAGGTGTGTTCAAACCCAGGACCGTCTGGCGTTTAGATGGCTCTTTGTGCTTGGGGCCTGTTCCAAGAAGCAGTTTTACAGAGCTATTTGAAACAACTTCGCAGAGAAAAACTAAGAGCCCTGTCTAATCTAGAACATAGACATACAGTAGATACTTATTAGGTTATGTTTCAAAACATTGGGGGGGGGCACTAATAACCGGAGGATTTTGGGGATCATCACCCTGATGATTTTGAGTGTCAAACACTTAAATTTCCTGCATTCTGGTGAATTTGAATACAACAATTTATGTTGCAAATGTCTTTTATTTATGTAAAGGAAATAATTATTCTCCTGTATTGTTCAAAACTTTCTGCATTTCCAAAACATCACCACGTGATTCGGGATGTTTTTAAAGAATCGTACTGTACATCTCAACAGTCAACAACCAATCTATTGGAGAATGAGACCTTGTTAAAGCCATAAGCTCCGAAATTTAAATCTACATAAAAGGCATTTAAAATCACAAGAAATCACATCAGTTTGTCACTGTCCTGTTGTGTTCTTTTTCTAAATCTTGTGTATACTATTGTAATCTGTTTCTGTCTGTAACTGATGTTGTGTTTTGTCCCAAACAGGTCTCTCTTGAGAATGAGACCAGGGGGCTGTTTCACAAAACCAAGATAAGGGATTAAGCCAGAATATTCCAGTTATCCTGGATGGATTTAGCCTTGACTTGGTTGCACAAAAGCAGAGGCACCTAAATTACCATGGAGATGTATTCTGTGCAGCTAGCCTGCTCCTGACCAGGCTAACAGCCAGGATTAATAATCCTGGAACCTTTTCTGATCACTCAGCAGTGGTTTTACCTTATTATTAATAGCCTGCATTAAAATACAATGCAGACCTCACAGTCTGTTAAAGAAAGCCGTGAACGCGCATCTATCCAAATGACTTCATCCTGACTCCACCTAGTCTCTCCTCCTCAGCCTGACTCCACCTAGTCTCTCCTCCTCAGCCTGACTCCACCTAGTCTCTCCTCCTCAGCCTGACTCGACCTAGTCTCTCCTCCTCAGCCCGACTCCACCTAGTCTCTCCTCCTCAGTCTGACTCGACCTAGTCTCTCCTCCTCAGCCTGACTCGACCTAGTCTCTCCTCCTCAGCCCGGCTCGAACAAGTCTCTTCTCCTCAGTCTGACTCCACCTAGTCTCTCCTCCTCAGCCCGACTCCACCTAGTCTCTCCTCCTCAGCCCGGCTCAAACTAGTCTCTTCTCCTCAGCCTGACTCCACCTAGTCTCTCCTCCTCAGCCCGACTCGATCTAGTCTCTCCTCCTCAGTCTGACTCGATCTAGTCTCTCCTCCTCAGTCTGACTCCACCTAGTCTCTCCTCCTCAGCCCGGCTCGAACTAGTCTCTCCTCCTCAGTCTGACTCCACCTAGTCTCTCCTCCTCAGCCCGACTCGATCTAGTCTCTCCTCCTCAGCCCGACTCCACCTAGTCTCTCCTCCTCAGCCTGACTCGATCTAGTCTCTCCTCCTCAGCCTGACTCCACCTAGTCTCTCCTCCTCAGCCCGACTCCACCTAGTCTCTCCTCCTCAGCCCGGCTCGAACTAGTCTCTCCTCCTCAGCCCGACTCCACCTAGTCTCTCCTCCTCAGTCTGACTCCACCTAGTCTCTCCTCCTCAGTCTGACTCCACCTAGTCTCTCCTCCTCAGCCCGGCTCGAACTAGTCTCTCCTCCTCAGCCCGACTCCACCTAGTCTCTCCTCCTCAGTCTGACTCCACCTAGTCTCTCCTCCTCAGTCTGACTCCACCTAGTCTCTCCTCCTCAGTCTGACTCCACCTAGTCTCTCCTCCTCAGCCTGACTCCACCTAGTCTCTCCTCCTCAGTCTGACTCCATCTAGTCTCTCCTCCTCAGCCTGACTCCACCTAGTCTCTCCTCCTCAGCCCGACTCCACCTAGTCTCTCCTCCTCAGCCCGACTCGATCTAGTCTCTCCTCCTCAGCCTGACTCCACCTAGTCTCTCCTCCTCAGCCTGACTCCACCTAGTCTCTCCTCCTTAGCCTGACTCCACCTAGTCTCTCCTCCTCAGCCTGACTCCACCTAGTCTCTCCTCCTCAGTCTGACTCCATCTAGTCTCTCCTCCTCAGTCTGACTCCACCTAGTCTCTCCTCCTCAGCCTGACTCCACCTAGTCTCTCCTCCTCAGCCCGACTCCACCTAGTCTCTCCTCCTCAGCCCGACTCCACCTAGTCTCTCCTCCTCAGCCCGACTCGATCTAGTCTCTCCTCCTCAGCCTGACTCCACCTAGTCTGTGCTCCTCAGCCTGACTCGATCTAGTCTCTCCTCCTCAGCCTGACTTGGCCTTCGTGAAACACACCAAGCCAGGATGCACAGATTAGACTAGGTCAAGCCTCGCTTTATCAGTTATCCTGGATTTATAAATTCTGCTTTTGTGCAATTGCCCCCTGTGTGTCCCAATGAGGTTTCCTGTATAAAGGTTAAATACATTTGAAGCTTGCATGGCCATGCCTAAACATTCATAAACAGGTCTCTGACTCTGAAAAATATTGAAGCTGTATTTTTATCAAGGTCCAAAAGAGATGGAATGTGAATAAAACTCTACGTTTCGGTGAATTAACTGGCAAGATATAGAGCAGAAAACACAAACAAGACTGTCTAAAATATTTTGCTGCAGCCATTGCTTTTTAACACATTTCACTAGAGTCTGAAGACAAACCAGTAGAGACTAGACACGCCTGAGATAAAGGATCCATCACATTTTTGTTTATTTCCTGTTACAGTTACTGTACATCACTGCTGCATTGTAATGCAAGTGAAGGGACGGAAAGATTTCAAAATTTTTGTGAGAGTCACATGAGTTAAAGTATTAGTTCACTGATCACCTTCCTGCTGTAAGAAACGGCTGCATTTACGTGACATACTGTTAACACGATAACAGGGCAAAAGATTCACATCAGCACACTATGGCACGCTAAACAGAGCTGTGCGAATGGAATGGTACACATACAGTACATTAAATACACTGAAAAGGAGGTCATCTGAAGTATAGTATCTGAAGTATTTTCCGTTTCGACTTGACAACTTCACTAACTGCATCAGCACTGCGTTCAAATAAATGCAAAACAGAAAGTCTTAATTGAGATGAAATTCTTAATCGACACCGCTACAGGTAAAACTATTCATTTATTCTCACGTTTAGTTTTAAAGTATCACTTAATACAAGACAGTCTACAGACAGGCTGATGTTTTTGCACCTTTTTTTCCAATGTAGATATGCTATTAGTGTTGAAAAGAGGCAGATACTCCTTATTATAAAGAAAACAAAATTTGACTTAACCCTTGTGTTGTACTCGGGTCAAATTTGACCCGTTTTCAAAGTTTGTTATATCAGAAATATGGGTATCTTTGTACCAAAATGCCAAAATATAACATGGATGTATGCATGTACGTTGTATGGAACCCATACAACGTTCTTTGCAGGTCAAATTAATGATTACTTATATTGAATGTTGGGTGTTTTACTGAACATGTTTAAACGGTTTTAAAACAGTATATCCTGACTAAACTTTGACATACACTAGTCTGTGATCCACTCAACATCCTCTGATCTTAACTATTAGTCAAAATAATTCAAGTCTGCCTTTTTAACTCAAAAATGAAGTATAGTATCATTGTATTAGGTTTATTGACCATGAATTTAAAACAAAACGTTGAAAAAAAGTGACAAAAACATTTAAAAAAGTGTCAAAAGCATAAAAAAGAGCCAAAAATGCTAAAAAAAAACAAAAAAAACATGAAAAATTCAATTTCACTTTTCACCTGGATGGACAAGTTCATGGTCAAAGGGAAGACAACACGAGGGTTAAGGAGTTGGATCGATAGATGTCGTTATTTCAACTCAATGGCAGAAGTTCTTCACTTTTTGAAAGAAAATAGATCTTTTAATTGATGATTCCGAATATCAGATTCTACGCTTACGAAAATACTTAATAATGATTAATTGGTGGAAGTAATTACACACAAATAAGTACATATTTGTGAAAGAACAAAGGAGTTTTTGCTAAGAATCAACCCAAAAAATTACACAATGGAGCTTTAAGCTATGGATTCAAAATGTGTTGACATTTAAATTCAATTCTTAATTGAAACTAAGCCATGACTCACTGATTAGAGCGTGACACATGGGCACCAGATCCAGTGTTACAGACCTGGCACACAGAGAACAACACAATCAACAAATCCTCCAAACATTTCTTGACAGTTTGCAGTGCGACATCGTCACCAAAAAAAATAGAACAATGTCAAACACTGAAGGAGATAATAGTAACCAGTATTATGCCCCAACCTGATGAATATGTGAATTCTTCTATGTCGCTTACACATTTTTCAATTCAGGAAACAACTCTCAGCTCTCCATTGACTTGTATTACTGGAAGGTTTCCTCCTCGTCAATTTTGTCTGCTAGCAAACAACAGAAAAATGCCTAAAAGCTGCTGTGTGGTGATATTCACTACCAACAGGGTAAAGAACTCATAATTAAAAGTTTTTAGAAGCTGCCGACCCGAAAAACTGAGCTTTCATAAAGACAAAAGTGGATACAGACGTGAGGAATCAGCAGAGAGAATGAGGAGACTGTGGGATCCTGACACTAAACTAACATTATGTCCCACGTTACATTTGCAGCAAGCATTTTGTTAGGAAGTAAAATATCCAAATGTCAGTTTTAGGCTAACTATATGTCTGTAAGTTAAGCTAACACCTGTAACGTGGGACATAACGTTAGCTTTAGTGTCAGGATCCCACAGTCTCCCCATTCTCTCTGCTGATTCCTCACGTCTGTATCCACTTTTGTTTTCATTAAGGCAACACTATGTAACTTTTCCCTCTTCAGTCCCCCTACAGGTTGTCTCATTGGAACTACAGCTCGCACGGCTGTAGTTCTAATGAGACAACCTGTAGGGGGACCAAAGAGGGAAAAGTTACATGGTGTTGCTTTAAAGCTCTGTTTTTTGGGCCGGCAGCTTATAAAAACTTAAGTCATTGGTTCTTTACCCTGTTGGTAGTGAATATCACCACACAGCAGCATTTAGGCATTTTTCTGTTGTTTTCTAGCAGACAAAATTGACGAGGAGGAAACCTTCCAGTAATACAAGTCAATGGAGAGTTGTCCGCTCCCCCCGGTGGGGACGGGACGGGCTCTGTCTCTATAGTCGCCATCCTCCTTGACATCAGAACACAAAGACAGGAACAAAGTATTAGTAAAATATTAGTCTTGCCCCTCCGCTTCCGCTCTCTGTGTGTGTTGCCGTTCTCAAAATCCCATTGAGCTAGCAAGAAACTTTGGGCTGTGCAACAAGGCAGGCCTGCTAGGTTCTTTCTGTGAATGATTGTAAAGATTAACAAAGAAAATGTTTATAGCATTTCCTCTCTAACTGGGAGGTTTTGGGACTGATTGGTGGGATTGCTGTGGAGGAAGTACACACAGAGATACACTGGTAAGAGCCAATGAGGTTTAACTATGTATCCAGATAATATAAATAGCTCACGTTACTGTATTGTGTCAACAGTTAACTTCATTTAATATTGCATGTGGTGTTTTTTTTTTGCGGGATGCAAATGTTCCACCAAAACAAGTTCCTTCCTGAGACTATTCTGCTGAGCCCTGCCCTGTGTCCGGAGCTTAGGAAGGAAAGATAAGAATATTCCATTTTACAATTTAGGTGGACAAACTGTAACATAATAGGCATACAAGGTCAGTAGTTATGGTAACAGCTAATAAGTACCCAATTCACACATTAGCAAAAACTGTTCACAGTAACAAAGTATGGGTAATATGCCATTTCATTGAGAACCATGAGAATAAATAGTGTTCATTTGCTTCAATAAAACAGCTAATGGCAGTATATGACAGCTCTGTGCTGCAGCGATCACATGATGGTGACTCTCTCTGGCGAAACGTGGGCAGCCGAGCCCACTGGCTCCAGGCGCTGGCACCGGTAGTGACTGCTGTCCACGCCCCGGCGGATCTGGTGCAGCTTGCGGGCCACACAGGGGAGCAGCATCAGCACCTTCCCCAGGATGACACACACGGGCAGGGCCAGGGCCACCACAAAGCTGGGGGGTAGGTAGAAACGGTAGGCTTCCTCCTCAAAGGCTCTCTTCCAGCCAAACAGCAGGCCGTGGAGGGTAGCGATGAGCAGAGCGATGTAGCCCAGCGTGGACTGGAGCAGAGACAGGAAGACTCATGATGGTACATACAGTAATATAACTGCTGCGATCATACAGCAAAGAGAGGGAAGCCAGCGAGCCATGTCAGCAGCGGTGGAAGAAGTACTCAGATCCTTTACTTAATTAAAAGTGCTAATACCACACTGTAAAAATACTCTGTCACAAGTAGAAGCCCTGCAGTTAAAATGTTACTTAAGTAGAAGTCTGTAAGTATCATCAGGAAAAATGTACTTAAAGTAAAAGTACCCAATGCAGAATAATCTCTCACATTTTCGAAACTGGAAATGATCCAAACTGTTCTGTCAATCGACTAAGTGTTCAATCATCTAATCATTTCAGCTGGACTTGTAGGCTATTATATTATAGTTTATTTTAAATAAAACATTGTATTTTATAAACTACATGTGTTTTGTGTGCAGAAATCTTAATGTGTAAAGTCACTAGTAACTAAAGCTGTCAGGTGAATGTAGTGGAGTAAAAAGTACAATATTTCTCTCTGAAATGTAGCGGAGTAGAAGTAGAAAGTGGCATGAAAAGAAAAGACTTGAGTGAAGTACAAGTACCTTAACATTTGTACTTAAGTACAGTACTTGAGTAAATGTACTTAGTTAAGCTTGTTTTACAGTTCTGTGGAGGCTCCACGCAGAGCTTTCGCCGTAGCCTACATAAGTGGCCTGATGTTTATACTTGTGCGCTGGTGTGTGCGTCGAGCCGGCATGTGTGTGTGTGTGTGGGGAGTGTGTTAGAGCGAGGGAGAAAGTGAGAGAGTGATGGCGATTAGCTTCTGAGCGAGTAGCGACTCTAGAGTCATAGTGAGAGAAACAAAGTGTCTCCCCTGTTCTTTCTGAGCACAGGGGAGACACAAGTTAACCCTCTCCTTGATTTCATGTTGTTGATGGAGAAGGAGAACCAGGACATGAGTCGGGGGAAATGCAACGCTACCAAGCCACGGCCGAGCGACGTGCGTCGCCGCGACGTGTAGTTACATTTTTCGAGAGGTGCACGTCAGGCTACGGCGGAGGGTCCGGCGTAGACGCAGATCCCTCTGCGTCTACGCCGGACCCGCCGCCGTCGATTCAACGCACAACTACAAAAAGGCCTTTACATTCCACCGCTGCATGTCATACACACAACTCCAGATACACTGTAACACTCCCATGTGACAAACTTCAATCTGTGGTAATCATATCCAACATACCATATTTACTCTATTGAAGCTATTCCTGGTGCTTACTAAGCCTTTACTGTTTATATCAGGGGCTTTCAAACTCTGAGTTGCCAAAGGGCAAAGGGAGAGACGTCAAGCCAAGATATTGTGTGAGGTGAAAGCAGGGGCGGAGCCAGACATTGCAAACATCCAGGTCTCAGCCCAAACCTGCGGGGGTTTGGGCCTGCATCCTGTTTTATATCTAATTGCTCTCTGTCTTCACCATTCTGAAACCAGAACACAGTAAATGTTGAGGATGACTCATTTTCACTCCTGACGCCAAAAATGAGGCAAAAACGGTCTGAGGTTTCTGTTTTTAAGTTACATACTGTAACGTAGGCAGGGCTTTAAATGACCTCTTTGCTCAGCAGCCAACACGGCTAGCAGATGTTTAAAGTTACCTCCCAATTGGACTTTCCACCAGCCACGTGTGTTTGTTTTTTCCCTAACTAACTTTACTTTACGGTTCGTCTTCTCCGTTTCAGTGGAGCTTGTAATCGATACCGCAAGCTAGGTGCATAGCCGACAGTTGTACAAAGCGTCACAACATAAGTGCTCATGGGAAATGTAGGATTAGAACTATGAGCAGATAAAGATAAAGATTATGTTTCCAAGCTAAACACACAGAACCGGCCAAATTTCTTGCCAACATTTCTGCAGCCGGCCAATTCAAACAGACGCAGTTGTTCCCTTGATTCATCACCGGCCAAAATGGCTAGTAACTTTACAATGTTGCCTGCCAAAGTTAATTTTCACCCGCATTTGGCGGGTTGGCAGGTGTCAATGTAAAGCCCTCTAGGTAGGGTAGGTAATTTGATGTAAACTGCATTACTAATCTCTTTTGCTTCGTTGATTTGCCGGTCCAGTCAGAGAGACTGAGGGGAAATGACACAAGGTTGAAGTTATTTTAAAAACCTAAACGATTCAGGGCTTTTGAAAAAATATTCTGGAACCCTAGCAGCCACCCCGTCGCTCCACCCCTGGGTAAAAGGACAGGTGCATGCTTGCTGGTGAAAGTTAGTTTTTTGTATTTTGACTTGCTGATTTGACATGCTTGCCAACACGGTTAGCAGTTTAGTCTCTTCTAATATCTCCTGTATGCTCTCTTCTAATATCTCCTGTATGCTCTCTTCTAATATCTCCTGTGTGCTCTCTTCCACTGTCCCCCCTACTGCTCTACTACTACTACTCCCCCTCCCTTGGTGTCTTCTCCACCGTCTCTGCCACCACCTCTTCCACTGTCTCAGTTGCGATTTTAGACTCTTTTTAGGGGGGCTCAAGCGGTGGCTGAGACTGTTTAATACAGGGGCAAACGATACGTGCTGGCGGCAGGAAACTTCACTCCGTGTGTCTGTGCCTGGTCCATAATGTACAACGTTAGCGGGACAACATTAGCGGGACAACTCGGTGGGCGTTGCCTTCTCAGCATGAGAAATACAAGGTGTGGCGTGTGAGCGTGTGTCTCACGGTCAATGCATGAGGCTTGAGAACCCTAACGTTAACAGTTATCTGACGTTTTTTGCTAGGCTAGCTAGCTAGCTTCAATAATGTTAACGTGTGTTCAGCTCTTTGAATCCTGGTCAAAAACAGAGGCTAGTTGTACCAGTGCCATGTGTTGATATTAAAGCCAAGATACTACTAGCAAGGGAGGACCCACCCACATTTGTTTTTGCTTCCTACGCCCATGGTAATAAGTTTGTACCTGTATGAAGCTGAACTCCCTCCAGTTGAGCGTGCTGTGGACCGAGGGAATGGAGGTGATGGCCAGCAGCGACAGGAGTCCAAGACTCATGATCCCAAAGGAAACGTACATCTCCACCCTCCACACCTCCTCCTCATTCCACGCATTCTCCACATTAGCATGGACCTGCCAACACAAGATGCAATTTATCACAATCATCATCTTTCACTTGTTGTTTTATGCATGGTGTTCACAAGGGCTACATCTCATAACCCTTATTTCAAAGCTCTTATTTCTGCCCCGAGGACCGAGGAGCGAGCATCGAGGAGGGATCATCGAGGAGCTATAGGCGAGGATACATGAGAGCTGACTTCCCGGAAGTAGTGCAGCTGAAGGAGTTGCTAACTCTGCCCAAACAGCTGACGTATTCATTTGAGGAGGAAGGAAAGGACGTCTCATCTCTCTCCAGTGCCTTCTCGCTGGGAGGGACTAAGACGCAAGGAAGGGAGGCAAGTGGAGGACTCGAGGAGGCAATTTAAGGGTTATGAGATGCAGCTAAGGTCTGTCTGTCTGTCCACACAGCCAGCATGTTTTGTTTTCGGTTGGGTTTGGTTTGTCTTTTGGGTACTGTTTTCCACCTACTCACCTTCACACATTCAGTCACTACAGTACTAATACTACTGAAATACGTAAATAATGTTTTATCCTATTTTATAGTCATATTTAATTTGGGTTAAATAAATTGTTTTTAATTTAGTCCTTAACTATGTGTGGTCTCCCTTCTTTTGTAGTGAATTTGAGCTGGTTCATGACAGTGGCCAGATTAACTGAATCTGACTGAAGGCAGGTTACATTCAGAAACCCGTATCTCACTCAAAACAGCATGGATGTTTTTTTTTCCAAGTTTGTATGTGTGTGGAAGCACCAGAGACACAAAATAACACCCCAAATCCCAGAAAAAGTGATTTTTTCATAATATGGGCACTTTAAAGAGTCATTGTCCTATTCCAGTCGGGTGTTAATGTACCAGCCTAACTGTAATTTGTAGTACCAGACAAATGCCACCGGACAGCAGTATAGCTACATTTGAAGTACGGTATGAGACCCGTGCAAGTCATTACATTTTCCACAAGTTCCTGCTACTGTTTCATAATAAAAGCCTGAATCTCTCTACAGACATTTTAATTTGAAACAGATACAGGAAGCAGTTTTCCCCACAGAATGACAGTGTAACTGTTTTCATCTGTTGAAAATATTTTAAAGAATACATTACAGAGAGAGAGAAAGAGAGAGAGAGAGAGAGAGAGAGAGAGAGAGAGAGAGAGAGAGAGAGAGAGAGAGAGCAGGGCAATGAGGGACTGAGAACGTCCGTTACATTCAAGCCATTGCCAAATAAGTTGTTTTAAAGCTAATTAAGACTATCAGCTCTACACCTCTCTCTCTCTGGATTTCTCAGTATGACTATGTTTAGAAACTTGGTCGTCCAGCGCCTTTCGTGCACAGAAGCTTGAGTGAAGATAGTTAGAGGGGTGGGGATGGTGCGCGATCAAGGTAGGCTTGCGCCATGTGGACGCGCTGACAGTATTGTTGTCATTACTTAGAATTCCTCATGGGGGAGACAGAAACTACACAGTATAGCTCTAAGGTGTAAACATGCATGAATACCCAGGTTACTAAAGGAGTTATCTAGGTCTGTTAACCAGAAGTCTCGCATTGCCAGACCCTCCTCCACAGCGCTGTGGAGGAGGGTCTGGCTAGTCCACACAGCATTCCTGGATGGGAGAAAAACGTGCTCTGGTTTATTGGCATTTCTTTAGACCAATCACAATCGTCCTGGGCGGTTCTAAGCACCAGAACGGAGCAACGGTGCCTCTGCTAAATAGCCTCGGGAAGGAACTTGTTTTGGTGGAACGTGTACGTTCAAAAGTAGTTTTAGTCGTGCAACAGAAAACTCAGATTGGACAGATAGTCTAGCTAGCTGTCTGGATTTACCCTGCAGAGATCTGAGGAGCAGTTAACCATAGTCCTCAGAAACCCACCAGAGTTTAAAATACCAACACAAAGAAAGCAGAAGGTGACCGACATCTGTGCGAGAATGAGGCACATCCCATGGAATTTCCGGCGCAACCTGAACAATCCCCAAAATGAAACGTTGTTGATATAGACCGCAAAAGGAGTTATCTTGGTCTGTTAACCAGGGTATGAGAATTCCGATTTTAGCCAGGGTAAGATGTTTACATGGCGTTTGAGAAACCAGGGTATTGCCTTTACCTGAATACTGCTTGTAAACGCACTGACTGTGGACATGGCACTAACCTGCTGGTAGGCGGTGTTGAGCAGCAGGTACCTCTCAGACCTCCTCATGGGCAGGCAGAGGCTGTAGAGAACATGCACAGCAGCCAGGAAGAAGCTGAGGAGGCCCAGCTGTTTGCGGCTCTGCAGCCAGCCCTCCAGCCAGTGTGGGAAATGCCTGTACTTGGTACCAAAGTAGAGCTGGTGGGCGGCTGCCAGCTGGCCTGCCAGGTACACCAGGGCCAGGAGAGTGATGGCAACAGTGGGCAGCGTCTGGTTCACCATCTCTATTGGGATCTTGTAGAAGTCACTCTGCTTATATTTCACATATGGGTGGATGATATCTCGTACAAAAGAGTAAGCAAAAAAGAAGATGGAGAGGGCCACAGCAGCAAGGACAGGGCCCTTCCAGCCAGGAAATAACCGTATGGGAATGTTCTCAATATCCCGCGAAGAGGACAGGGTGCCCATATCCACCGGCAGGAAGTTGAGCTGGCGGGCTAATTCCATAATCTGCTGTCGAGCCTCCACCGAGTCACTACAGATGTACACCTACACAGAGCCAGGATTACAGAGAGGAAGATTGGTTAGACATACAGTGAAGACAACCAAGCTGCGAAACCGTACCAGTCCAGTCCGGTGAGGATGCGTGGGATTTCCCCCTTTCTGGTCTACATATCCCTGCTTCTGTTGAATTATTTTTGTCCTTGGTGGAGACAAAATGTACCCCCTTTCAAAGTGATCAATGCTACTTCACCAACAGAACATATATTATATACCTAAAATAAAAGTATTCTAAGCTAAGTAAAGTGCTGTCATGTGAACAGTCTATAGTGCCATAGAACGATAAATTCCGAGTGGCAGTTGCTGGTTGTATTTAGCTGCTACAGAGCTCCGGGACGCTGGCTACCGGCGGCAATTTGTTCACCCGCCAATAGGAGACTGTGAGCCGGCTACAGGCACCTCCAGATGACGGTGCTTTCAGGGGCCGTGGTAGTGGCGTTTAGACAGAAAAAGTGAGCATCACGCAGCGATGACGGTTAAGTTTAGGCACCAAAACGACTAGATAAGTTTAGGACAAAGATGGTGGTTTGGTTTAAAGGTCCTATGACATGCAGCTTTTTGAATGCTTTTATATAGGCCTTAGTGGTCCCCTAATACTGTATCTGAAGTCTCTTTTATATAGACCTTAGTGGTCCCCTAATACTGTATCTGAAGTCTCTTTTATATAGGCCTTAGTGGTCCCCTAATACTGTATCTGAAGTCTCTTTTATATAGGCCTTAGTGGTCCCTATACTGTATCTGAAGTCTCTTTTATATAGGCCTTAGTGGTCCCCTAATACTGTATCTGAAGTCTCTTTTATATAGGCCTTAGAGGTCCCTATACTGTATCTGAAGTCTCTTTTATATAGACCTTAGTGGTCCCCTAATACTGTATCTGAAGTCTCTTTTATATAGGCCTTAGTGGTCCCCTAATACTGTATCTGAAGTCTCTTTTATATAGGCCTTAGTGGTCCCCTAATACTGTATCTGAAGTCTCTTTTATATAGACCTTAGTGGTCCCTAATACTGTATCTGAAGTCTCTTTTATATAGACCTTAGTGGTCCCCTAATACTGCATTTGAAGTCTCTTTTATATAGGCCTTAGTGGTCCCCTAATACTGTATCTGAAGTCTCTTTTATATAGGCCTTAGTGGTCCCTATACTGTATCTGAAGTCTCTTTTATATAGGCCTTAGAGGTCCCTATACTGTATCTGAAGTCTCTTTTATATAGACCTTAGTGGTCCCCTAATACTGTATCTGAAGTCTCTTTTATATAGGCCTTAGTGGTCCCCTAATACTGTATCTGAAGTCTCTTTTATATAGGCCTTAGTGGTCTCCTAATACTGTATCTGAAGTCTCTTTTATATAGGCCTTAGTGGTCCCCTAATACTGTATCTGAAGTCTCTTTTATATAGACCTTAGTGGTCCCCTAATACTGTATCTGAAGTCTCTTTTATATAGGCCTTAGTGGTCCCTAGTACTGTATCTGAAGTCTCTTTTATATAGACCTTAGTGGTCCCTAATACTGTATCTGAAGTCTCTTTTATATAGGCCTTAGTGGTCCCTAATACTGTATCTGAAGTCTCTTTTATATAGGCCTTAGTGGTCCCCTAATACTGTATCTGAAGTCTCTTTTATATAGACCTTAGTGGTCCCCTAATACTGTATCTGAAGTCTCTTTTATATAGGCCTTAGTGGTCCCCTAATACTGTATCTGAAGTCTCTTTTATATAGACCTTAGTGGTCCCCTAATACTGTATCTGAAGTCTCTTTTATATAGGCCTTAGTGGTCCCCTAATCCCCGTTACGACTCGCAGGACAAACGGGAACACTTTGTCCGAAAGTAAGGATTCTTTCGGCCTCCCGTCTGTCCCGGGACGCCGCGCTGCCGGGGGGGGTCCTAAAAATAGCGGACCGGCGCCCGGCCCCCCGCGCCGGCCCGGCCCTCGATCCGGGACCGGGCCCGTGGCCCCGGGCCCCCCTCCGGCCGGGCGGCGCCAAACCTATCGTTTTTTCAAAACGTTCCCGTTTGTCCCGTTTCGGGACCTGTTCCGACTTCGGCCACCAGGTGGCGCGTTTTTTATCTCCCCGCGGGACAATCGGGAACACTTTGGACAAAAGGGAACACGGGCTCATCCGAAATGTCCCGAAATGTTCCCAATTGTCCCTTGGACGAACGGGAACACTTTCGGGACAAACGGGAACACTTTTAGAAGTGCCGAAGGACAAACGGGAACACTTGTGACATTTGGGAAGGACGATCGGCAACACTTTCGGCCATTCGGGAAGGACAATCGGGAACACTTTTGCCATTTGGGAAGGACAATTGGGAACACTTTTGCCATTCGGGAAGGACAATAGGGAACACTTTTGCCATTTGGGAAGGACAATCGCCAGGACCGTCGCCCCCATTGAGTCGCGTGCCAAATGTCCGCAGGACCCCGAGGGAGGCCAAAAACGTCCCAAACGGCAAAAGTGTTCCCAAAATCGCGCCGCCCGCCAGGGAGGGAGCCACAGGGCAGGGGTGCTGAGGTCTCCTTTCCCGGCGAGACTTCGCCCCTGCCCCCTGGACTGCCAGCGAAGCATCGGGAGGTCTTTCCGCCGCTTGGGAACACTTGGCTTTGGTTTTCAACAGTGGACTTGACTGTTCCCAATCAATGTGTCCCCTCCCCGAATGGCAATGGTGTCCCCAAATGTCCTCTGACCTTTGGGTCTTTTTAAATTTGGGACACTTGGGAACAAATCTTCCATTTGGGAAGGACAACTGGGAACACTTTGTCCATTTGGGAAGGACACTTGGGAACAGTCAACCCCCTATTAAAAACATGCCAAATGTCCTGGGTAGGGCTCGCTCCTACACATTGGGACATTTGGCCTGTTTTCAACAGGGTACTTGACTGATCCCAAATGTCCTTCCCAAATGGCAAAAGTGTTCCCAAATGTCTTCTGACCTTTGGGTCTTTTTCATTTGGGACACTTGGGAACAAATCTTCCATTTGGGAAGGACAATTGGGAACTCTTTGTCCATTTGGGAAGGACACTTGGGAACAGTCAACCCCCTATTAAAAACATGCCAAATGTCCTGGGTAGGGCTTGCTCCTACTTTACTTAAACATTGGGACATTTGGCCTGTTTTCAACAGGGGACTTGACTGTTCCCAAGTGTCCCCCCCAAATGGCAAAAGTGTTCCCAAATGTCCTCTGACCTTTGGGTATTTCTAATTTGGGACACTTGGGAACAAATCTTCCATTTGGGAAGGACAACTGGGAACACTTTTGCCATTTTTAGACAAACTGTCGTTAATTGGTAAACGTAAGGGAATCAATTAATTAATTAGGGAAACTGATAGGAATTTAGGACATTTGGGAAAATTTTTGCAACTTGGGAAGGACAAAAGGGAACACTTTTGCCATTTGGGAAGGACAATTGCAATCACTCAACCACCCTATTAAAAACAGGCCAAATGTCCTGATTTGGGCTTTCAACACTTTATTCAGAGAAACTAAGTCATTATTTAGGGAAACTAACTCATTATTTAGGGTAACTAAGTCATTATTTAGGGTAACTAAGTCATTATTTGTAGATACTAAGTCAATTTTTAGACAAACTGTCGTTAATTGGTAAACGTAAGGGAATCAATTAATTAATTAGGGAAACTGATAGGAATTTAGGACATTTGGGAACATTTTTGCAACTTGGGAAGGACAAAAGGAAACACTTTTGCCATTTGGGAAGGACAATTGGGAACACTTTTGCCATTTGGGAAGGACAATAGGGAACACTTTTGCCATTTGGGAAGGACAA
Organism: Sander lucioperca; assembly: GCF_008315115.2. Classification (NCBI taxonomy): domain Eukaryota; kingdom Metazoa; phylum Chordata; class Actinopteri; order Perciformes; family Percidae; genus Sander; species Sander lucioperca. The sequence goes on along the minus strand of NC_050195.1, from coordinate 15,205,454 downwards.
TTGGGAACACTTTTGCAACTTGGGAAGGACATTTGGGAACACTCAAGCAGCCTATTAAAAACAGGCCAAATGTCCTGGGTCGGGCGTTGAATCCTTTTTTTTGTGCCCCTGGTATACTAACTGACTTCCAGGGAGAGGAAGGGAGGCCAGACCGGGGCTTAGCCTGCAATCAGGCCTCGCGGTCGGACACCCTGCCCGGCTCGCACACCCCCTGATGGATGTGTGGAGTCTGGCATTTTTAGGTAGGACATTTGGGAACACTTTTGCCATTTGGGAAGGACACTTGGGAACACTCAACCGCCTATTAAAAACAGGCCAAATGTCCCGGGTTGGGCTTTGAACACTTGTATCACTTTGTTGTTTTTTTTCGTGCCCCTGGTATACTAACTGACTTCCAGGGAGAGGAAGGGAGGCCAGACTGGGGCTGAGCCCACATTCAGGCCTCACAGTCGGGCACCCTCCCAGGCCCACACACCCCCTGATGGATGTGGGTGTTTGAAAAATTTTTTCGTGCCCCTGGTATACTAACTGACTTCCAGGGACAGGAGGGGAGGCCAGACCGGAGCTGAGCCCACTCGCAGGCTTCACAGTCGGCCAAATGGCAAACTAAGTCATTATTTAGGGAAACTAACTCATTATTTAGGGTAACTAAGTCATTATTTAGGGTAACTAAGTCATTATTTAGAGAAACTAAGTCATTATTTGTAGATACTAAGTCAATTTTTGGACAAACTGTCGTTAATTGGTAAACGTAAGGGAATCAATTAATTAATTAGGGAAACTGATAGGAATTTAGGACATTTGGGAAAATTTTTGCAACTTGGGAAGGACAAAAGGGAACACTTTTGCCATTTGGGAAGGACAATTGGGAACACTTTTGCCATTTGGGAAGGACAATTGGGAACACTTTTGCCATTTGGGAAGGACAATAGGGAACACTTTTGCCATTTGGGAAGGACAATTGCAATCACTCAACCACCCTATTAAAAACAGGCCAAATGGGTTAGTTAGTATACCAGGGGCACGAACAATTTTTTCAAACACCCACATCCATCAGGGGGTGTGTGGGCCAGGGAGGGTGCCCGACTGTGAGGCCTGAATGTGGGCTCAGCCCCAGTCTGGCCTCCCCTCCTCTCCCTGGAAGTCAGTTAGTATACCAGGGGCACGAAAAAAAAAACCAAAGTGATACAAGTGTTCAAAGCCCGACCCGGGACATTTGGCCTGTTTTTAATAGGGCGTTGAGTGTTCCCAAGTGTCCTTCCCAAATGGAAGAAGTGTTCCCAAATGTCCTATCCTCCTGAGCAGCCATGCTAAGCGCTGCCCGACTGTGAGGCCTGAATGTGGGCTCAGCCCCAGTCTGGCCTCCCTTCTTCTCCCTGGAAGTCAGTTAGTATACCAGGGGCACGAAAAAAACCCCCAAAGTGATACAAGTGTTCAAAGCCCGACCCGGGACATTTGGCCTGTTTTTAATAGGGCGGTTGAGTGTTCCCAAGTGTCCTTCCCAAATGGAAGAAGTGTTCCCAAATGTCCTATCCTCCTGAGCAGCCATGCTAAGCGCTGCCCGACTGTGAGGCCTGAATGTGGGCTCAGTCCCAGTCTGGCCTCCCTTCCTCTCCCTGGAAGTCAGTTAGTATACCAGGGGCACGAAAAAAAAACCCAAAGTGATACAAGTGTTCAAAGGCCGACCCGGGACATTTGGCCTGTTTTTAATAGGGCGGTTGAGTGTTCCCAAGTGTCCTTCCCAAATGGAAGAAATGTTCCCAAATGTCCTATCCTCCTGAGCAGCCATGCTAAGCGCTGCCCGACTGTGAGGCCTGAATGTGGGCTCAGCCCCAGTCTGGCCACCCTTCCTCTCCCTGGAAGTCAGTTAGTATACCAGGGGCACGAACAATTTTTTCAAACACCCACATCCATCAGGGGGTGTGTGGGCCAGGGAGGGTGCCCGACTGTGAGGCCTGAATGTGGGCTCAGCCCCAGTCTGACCTCCCCTCCTCTCCCTGGAAGTCAGTTAGTATACCAGGGGCACGAAAAAAAAAACCAAAGTGATACAAGTGTTCAAAGCCCGACCCGGGACATTTGGCCTGTTTTTAATAGGGCGGTTGAGTGTTCCCAAGTGTCCTTCCCAAATGGAAGAAGTGTTCCCAAATGTCCTATCCTCCTGAGCAGCCATGCTAAGCGCTGCCTGACTGTGAGGCCTGAATGTGGGCTCAGCCCCAGTCTGGCCTCCCTTCCTCTCCCTGGAAGTCAGTTAGTATACCAGGGGCACGAAAAAAAAACCAAAGTGATACAAGTGTTCAAAGCCCGACCTGGGACATTTGGCCTGTTTTTAATAGGGCGGTTGAGTGTTCCCAAGTGTCCTTCCCAAATGGAAGAAGTGTTCCCAAATGTCCTTCCCAAATGGAAGAAGTGTTCCCAAGTGTCCCAAAATATAAGGGGCCAAAGGTCAAAAGGCCATTTCCAATGCTAATAATTTTTTTTTCACATTTAACATTGAAATAATGGCCTGGAACCTGTTCAATGTTGAAGAGGGCGTCCTGAATAATGGATGACTAATTTTTGGTGGACCTGGACCCATGGGAAGGGCCCCTACTGGCTCCTCAAAAAGGTTTCTGGACATTTGGGAACATTTCTTCCATTTCCCATGGCATTTTCAAAAAATATAAATATTCATAATTAATAAAGGAAAGCCCCCAGAGACCCCAGATTTCGCACAGTAGCGGGCTGCGGGCCCCTCTATAAAAGCGCACAATTATTTTTGCTCCAAAGCATCTAGAAAAAGAAAAGTCCCGTTCAAAATTCCCCCAAAACATGGCCTTGAGGATCGGTACGTCCAACACAATGTTGTTGCCGGGCCCAAATGGGGCGGGGCCAAGTTGGTTTGGAGTCGCTAGCACCTAGCGTGCTCGCGTGGGAGGCGGGACAAATGCAATTACAAATGAATGGGAGGATTTTATAAGGGAAAATGAATGGGAAATGTTCCCAAATGTCCGACCTTTAAACAGCCGTATTTCTTCCAAAAACGGAGCTACGCGCATAAAACCTGCACGCGAGCGTCCATCACAAACCATAGATTAAACGTGTAGGGCATGGTAACCGTAGACCATCAGGAATCCTATATGCTCAAGGCAAAGGTCCTGGGGGCTGGAACCAAGCCAATATTGTAGCCACGCCCCTCTTATGCAACATACTTGAAATTTGTTTCAATATTTCAATGACAAGTATCATTTTTTCACTTGTACTTGTTGGGTTTATAAGGGTTTTTTTTCCATTTGGGAACACTTTTGACATTTGGGAACACAAGGGGGTGTGCGAGCCGGGCAGGGTGTCCGACCGTGAGGCCTGATTGCAGGCTAAGCCCCGGTCTGGCCTCCCTTCCTCTCCCTGGAAGTCAGTTAGTATACCAGGGGCACAAAAAAAAAAAAAGGATTCAACGCCCGACCCAGGACATTTGGCCTGTTTTTAATAGGCTGCTTGAGTGTTCCCAAATGTCCTTCCCAAATGGCAAAAGTGTTCCCAAATGTCCTACCTAAAAATGCCAGAGTCCACACATCCATCAGGGGGTGTGCGAGCCGGGCAGGGTGTCCGACCGCGAGGCCCGATTGCAGGCTAAGCCCCGGTCTGGCCTCCCTTCCTCTGACTGGAAGTCAGTTAGTATACCAGGGGCACGAAAAAAAGTCAAAAAAAATTTAACAGAGTATTGAAAGCCCCACCGATCCAGGACATTTGGCCTGTTTTTAATAGGCTGCTTGAGTGTTCCCAAATGGAGGAAGTGTTCCCAAATGTCCTACCTAAAAATGCCAGAGTCCACACATCCATCAGGGGGTGTGCGAGCCGGGCAGGGTGTCCGACCGCGAGGCCTGATTGCAGGCTAAGCCCCGTTCTGGCCTCCCTTCCTCTGACTGGAAGACAGTTAGTATACCAGGGGCACGAAAAAAAGTCAAAAAAAATTTAACAAAGTATTGAAAGCCCCACCGATCCAGGACATTTGGCCTGTTTTTAATAGGGGGTTGGCTCCCCCCAAATGTCCTTCCCAAATGGAAGAAGTGTTCCCAAATGTCCTTCCCAAATGGAAGAAGTGTTCCCAAGTGTCCCAAAATATAAGGGGCCAAAGGTCAAAAGGCCATTTCCAATGCTAATAATTTTTTTTTCACATTTAACATTGAAATAATGGCCTGGAACCTGTTCCATGTTGAAGAGGGCGTCCTGAATAACGGATGACTAATTTTTGGTGGACCTGGACCCATGGGAAGGGCCCCTACTGGCTCCCCCAGAAGGGGTCTGGACATTTGGGAACACTTTTTCCATTTCATGAAACATTTTTTAGGCCTTTCCCTTAGTGCAAAATGGGACATTTGGCCTGTTTTTAATAGGGGAGTTGGCTCCCCCCAAATGTCCTTCCCAAATGGAAGAAGTGTTCCCAAATGGAAGAAATGTTCCCAAGTGTCCCAAAATATAAGGGGCCAAAGGTCAAAAGGGCATTTTCAATGCTAATAATTTTTTTTTCTCACATTTAACATTGAAATAATGGCCTGGTACCTGTTCAGTGTTGAAGAGCGCGTCCTGAATAACGGATGACTAATTTTTGGTGGACCTGGACCCATGGGAAGGGCCCCTACTGGCTCCTCAAAAAGGTTTTTGGACATTTGGGAACATTTCTTCCATTTCTCATGGCATTTTCAAAAAATATAAATATTCATAATTAATAAAGGAAAGCCCCCAGAGACCCCAGATTTCGCACAGTAGCGGGCTGCGGGCCCCTCTATAAAAGCGCACAATTATTTTTGCTCCAAAGCGTCTAGAACAAAAAAAGTCCCATTCAAAGTTCCCCCCAAAAATGGCCTTGAGGATCGGTACGTCCAACACAATGTTTAAATATAGTTTTGAACGGAGAAACTTTTGTTCTGAGCGTGCCAGCGCTCCGAAACTTTAATATGTTGTTGCCGGGCCCGAATGGGGCGGGGCCAAGTTGGTTTGGAGTCGCTAGCAACTAGCGTGCTTGCGTGGGAGGCGGGACAAATGCAATTACAAATGAATGAGAGGATTTTATAAGGGAAAATGAATGGGAAATGTTCCCAAATGTCCGACCTTCAAACTGCCGTATTTCTTCAAAAAACGGAGCTACGCGCGTAAAACCTGCACGCGAGCGGCCGCCACAAACCATAGATTAAACGTGTAGGGCGTGGTAACCGTAGACCATCAGGAATCCTATATGCTCAAGGCAAAGGTCCTGGGGGCTGGAACCAAGCCAATATTGTAGCCACGCCCCTTTTATGCAACATACTTGAAATTTGTTTCAATATTTCAATGACAAGTATAATTTTTTCACTTGTACTTGTTAGGTTTATAAGGGTTTTTTTCCATTTGGGAACACTTTTGACATTTGGGAACATCAGGGGGTGTGCGAGCCGGGCAGGGTGTCTGACCGCGAGGCCTGATTGCAGGCTAAGCCCCGGTCTGGCCTCCCTTCCTCTCCCTGGAAGTAAGTTAGTATACCAGGGGCACAAAAAAAAAAAAAAGGATTCAACGCCCGACCCAGGACATTTGGCCTGTTTTTAATAGGGTGGTTGAGTGTTCCCAATTGTCCTTCCCAAATGGAAGAAGTGTTCCCAAATGTCCTTCCCAAATGGAAGAAGTGTTCCCAAGTGTCCCACAATGTAAAACGTAAAGGTCAAAGAAGCCATTGTCAAAGGTCACAAAGCAATTTTCAATGCTAATATGCTGTTTCCCACACTTAACAGTAAAATTACGGCCTGGAACCTGTTCGATGTTACCGAGGGCGCTGTGGAGAATAAATGACCAAATTTTGGTGGTCCTAGACCCGTGGGAAGGGTCCCTACTGGCTCCCCCAGAAGGGGTCAGACAACACTTTTGAAAGCCCGGGACACTTGGCCTGTTTTTCATAGGCAGGTTTTAGTATTATCAATTGTCCTTCCCAAATGGCATAAGTGTTCCCAATTGTCCTATGCATCCCCCCCCCACTTTCAAATGGCAAAAGTGTTCCCGACTGGCAAAAGTGTTCCCGATTGTCCTATGCACCCCCCCTCTTCCACCACCACCAGACCCCCCCCAAGACCCCCAAGACCCCCACCCAGGCCACTGTAACCCCCCCCTTTCAAATGACAAAAGTGTTCCCGATTGGCAAAAGTGTTCCCGAATGTCCTATGCACCCCCCTCTCCCACCACCCCCCAAGACCCCCAAGACCCCCCCATTGCAGCCCCCACTCAGTTATTGCCACCAATTTTATACCAATTTTATACCCAAGTGTCAAAAGTGTACCCAATTGTCCCAAGCACATCTGCCCCCTACTGGCCATCACTCCTGCACCCCCTTACCACGTATTCCCAATTGTCAATATCGTTCCGAATCGTCAGATTCAAAAACAGCGCCTCCAACGGCCCGCGTGCATGCGTTCCCAAATTGCATAAGTGTGCCCAAATCGGCAACCCAAATGGCCAGAATGTGCCCAAAAAATCAACGCGTGTATGGCAAATGTCCCAAAACGCCGACCACATTTCCATTGGGGTACGTTTCGGCCAATGGCAATACCTTGCAATGCAAAATCAGGGACAATTGGGAATATATTCTACTGTATCTGAAGTCTCTTTTATATAGACCTTAGTGGTCCCCTAATACTGTATCTGAAGTCTCTTTTATATAGACCTTAGTGGTCCCCTAATACTGTATCTGAAGTCTCTTTTATATAGGCCTTAGTGGTCCCTAATACTGTATCTGAAGTCTCTTTTATATAGACCTTAGTGGTCCCCTAATACTGTATCTGAAGTCTCTTTTATATAGACCTTAGTGGTCCCTAATACTGTATCTGAAGTCTCTTTTATATAGACCTTAGTGGTCCCCTAATACTGTATCTGAAGTCTCTTTTATATAGGCCTTAGTGGTCCCCTAATACTGTATCTGAAGTCTCTTTTATATAGACCTTAGTGGTCCCCTAATACTGTATCTGAAGTCTCTTTTATATAGGCCTTAGTGGTCCCTAATACTGTATCTGAAGTCTCTTTTATATAGGCCTTAGTGGTCCCCTAATACTGTATCTGAAGTCTCTTTCCTGAAATTCAGCCTTGGTGCAGAATAATAGCCACTACGAGCCAGTCCCACAATGAGCTTTCCTTAGGACAGGGCGGGGCAAGGTGGAGGGTTGGGGTGTGGCCTTGACCAACTGCCTTTCCCTTATGACATCATAAAGGGAAGATTCCAGATCAGCCCATCTGAGCTTTCATTTTCTCAAAGGCAGAGCAGGATACCCAGGGCTCTGTTTACACCTATCGCCATTTCCAGCCACTGGGGGACCATAGGCAGGCTGGGGGAACTCATAAAGTGACATTTTTATGCCACGGGACCTTTAAAACACTCCTGACAAGTATTTGTTTTCGTCGCAAAGTGACCTCCGCTCGCCTGCATGAAAGCGCTGTGTTTTATGTTGACACCACGTTGTGCTATTTCATTTTGAGATTATGTTCCATTGAATATTGAAGTTCATAAATTGTGTGAATAAAAAGTGTTTCGGCATGGCTAGCCGAGTGGCACTAAAACCATGGTGGTACTGGAAGGGGGATTTAATTCTTGCATGTTTTGTTGTGCATAATCAAAACACATCCCCCCCTCTGCGTTTTTCACAAATTACACCCTGCTTATATGCTTAATATCAAACCATGCTTCTAGGGGCTTCTAACATATACTGTACATTTACCAGCCCCTTTACCCTAGTCCGTTGCCAGATTGTCAATGATGCATTTACTTTCCAGCCATCTGAACTTATTTGAACTTTTATGTAATAAGATTCCTTTATATTCCTGATTGCATGAGTCCTCCGTGAAACTCATGCATTTCATTTTAGCTTTAAGAAGCTTTGTAATGGCAGAACTGATGTTGTGCCCTGTAGTTTTATAATCCAAACCACTGATAAGGACAGTTGGCTGGCTGGGGGATTATTTCAGGAGCTCCATTGTATAGGAATTCATTTGCTTTGGATGTGAAGGCTTTTTTTTTTTTTTTTTTTAATAATCCGTGCCTTAATTATAACAGGATTAATGTTTCAGAGAGCAAGCAAGCCAGTTGCAGAAACTGGCTGCCATTTCATACTATAAGAAAAGACAGATCCTAACAAATCATGATGTCTTGTAGCCTTCAAATTGACTTAGGTTGTTCCACTTCTTGTCAATGAATACTGATTTGTTTCAACTTACTGAAACAAAATGCATAAACCAAAGGGGTGTAATACAAGCAAGTTTGACATAGCCAGTCTTTTTTTAGCGTTAGCTTTCTCCCAATCAGAGATAATGGTTATCTCGACTGTGGTTATCAACTTTCTTCATTAACCAAGGTTTTCTTTATCAGGCTCTTGTGTGTTGTCATAAAAGGGGGCATTTGGTGCGTTGTTTGACTCTAAAATGGACCGATTGCGTGCTGCCTGTTAAACGTACGTCCCGACCCAGAGCTGTCAAAAAGTGACGCCAAGAGTCCCGACCAAGCGTGTTTAGATATGACGCTAAAGGAGACTTTTTGCCTCAATAAAAAACGGCAAAGGCACCTGACCAAGCATCGCTTTTCCCTTCCCTAGAAGGAAGCACGGGTGTTGAAAGTGCAATCCACCAAGCTGCCCAGCACTTCAGAGACTCAGCCTCCCAGTAGTCCCTGCTGAGCTACAGCGATCACAATCAGTAGTTCAGTGATATTAAAACAGCCTTGCGAATAGCCCGGTGTACAGTCTCAGATTCTCTCCATCACCAACTTAATGTAAAGAAATGCAATATGACGCATACAGTTTGCGCTACTGTAATTGCGTGGCTTTTTTTAGTACGTGGCAACTGAACAAACAAACATTTCTGGTGAAATATTGTGAAAAGCCAATGAAATCTCCAGAAAAAGCTTGTAGTAGTGATGTCCAAAATGGAGCTTCATGAACCATTAGGTGTATTTGTTGGGGCCACTAGATGATGCTCTTGGTTTAAAGAAAAAGGCTCAAGGAATGGCATTTCAGTGTGCTTTGTTGAACAGAGAGAGACATCTAGTGGGCTCAGAAAATAAAGACAATGCTTCATGAAGCTTCATTTGGCCATCACTACATGTAAGTTGACCGTGAGTAAAGTTTGTTGGGTTATATGTCTGATTGTACCTGTGTGCTGGCGTCTTTGGGGCAGCTCTGCTGCATGGCCCAGGCTGAGATGACGTTGAAGCCTTTGACCGCGATAGAGTCTGGCAGCAGTGAAGCCAGATACTCTGCGTTAGACTCTGGATACTGGTTCACCCTCCTGTTGTTACTCACATCCACCAGGATCTTGCCTGCAGGACAACAAGAGAAACCCCCAGACACATTCATTTCCGTAGTTAAATGGATTACATTTATACTAAACTTTGGCTGTCGTTCTGCGTGAAATGCATCTGAAAGTAAAGCTGAAGCTCATATGAAGCTTTTTTTGTTGTTTTTTTTACAGAGAACATGGACTGTGGATTTTGTCCCTCATTTCTTACATTGTATTCTACTGAAAAGGGATCCCTTCACAGTCAGTGTGGACAGGAGGAATGATTACAGTGGCCTTTTAATGTACATATGGCATATGGGTTTTACCGTAAGATAGACTTTAAAAGATCAGAAGCTTTCCCGTAATATAGAGCAAACTCATAGTGTAGGCCATGGTTCACTGTTATCAAGGAGCTCACCAGCCTACTAGCCTGTTGGACTACATTGTGTCTTCCTTTTAAAAGACTCATAATTTTTTACCCTTTTACACACATAAACCTACCTATCTTTCCTTCAGTCATCCATTGTTTTCCTGTTTTGTTATGGAATGCATTTGTCATCACTTGTATACCAGTATAAAAGTGAAAAAGAAGGGTTGAGATAGTCTCCTTAGTGAGTGTTCTCAGCATAGGTGTAGACTTCGGGGGGGATGCAGGGGCTATGTCCCCGCCAATATTTAGAAGAGGTAGATTTGTCCCCCTCATGAAATATGAAAGACAACCCACTCCCCAAAAGAGGTAAAAAATAACTTCAGGGGGCTCAAAACATGTACAGAAAACAGGAACTGTCTACTTTGCAACATCGGGGAGTTAAAGAACACAACAGAAGCGTGCAAAATAAAGATAGCTTCTGACATTAACAAGGTCTCATTCTCTAACTGATGTGTTGTTGAGATGTACAGTACATGATTCCTAAATAAACATCCCGAAACACGTGGTGATGTTTTGAATTTGCAGAAAGTTTTGAACAACACAGAAGAATAATAATTTCCTTTACCCAAATAAAGACATTTGCAACATAAATTGTTGCATAAAAATTCACAAGAATGCAGGAAAGTGTTTGACGCTCACATTTTTTTTTGTGGAGGACCCCAATGTACCCCACAAATGTTGAAACTAAACCTACGCCCTTGGTTCTCAGTCTGTGTGTGTGTGTGTGTGTGTGTGTGTGTTGTTAGCTACCTTCCAGTAGATGCTTGAGGTCCCAAAGGACAGAGTAGTGCTCACGGCGGATCGCCAGGAACACAATGCTGGCTTTCCCCACAGCGTCTTCATGATGGGTCACATCCACCACATGAGGAAACGACTGGGCTGCCAGTTTGGGATGGCGGCTGCCGACCACAACATGGAAGCCACAGCGCAGAAGGCGGGTGGTCAAGCACTTGGAGAAGTCACCTGAGCCCAGGATGGCAACTGCGGGCTGGGCAGGCAGACAGGCTGTTCCTGTGTCTCCAACTCCGCTCTTGGCGCCATTGGGCAGGAAACAGGCCTGCGCGTGTCGGAGGTGGTGGGAGGACGGGGCTGTGAGGAACACAGGGCTCCTGCTGCCACCCAGCATAGAGATGGAGTCCATCCTTCCTCCCTGTCACTTCTTCTTCCCCCTGTTTTCTGCTTAGGAGGATTTCAGTGGGTCTAAGGGAGGTAAGAGGGAAAGGAAACGATGGGCATAAATAAAGGACCATTCAACGATTGGTTTTGTTGGGCATTTATTCTTGGCATCCCGCATATAGACAGGTAGAACAGTCAATGGAACTATTTCCAGGATAAACCCTTTGCCCCTCACCTTTCGCTCTCTGTGCGTTGCCGTTCTCGAAAAAACAAAATAGCAAGATACATGCTGAAAACGGCAAGTCTTGAAGAAAATTAGGACTGTTCAAAAAGGCAGCCCTGCTTGGTTCTTTTGGGGAATGATTGTAAAAATGTACAACTAATATGTTTAGGGCATTTCCTCTCTAACTGGGACGTTTTGCAACTGATTGGTGGGATTGCTGTGGAGGAAGTACACACGGAGATACACTGGTAAGAGCTAATGAGGTTTAACCATGTATCCATCTAAATAAATAGCTTAATGTACTGTATTGTGTGAACAATTAACTTTATTTAATATTGTATGTGGAGTTTTCTTTTGCAGGGTGCAAATTTTCCACCAAAACAAGTTCCTTCCCAAGACTATTTTGCAGAGCCACCGTCGCTGCGTCCGGAGTTTAGCCCCGCCAAAGACGATTGTGATTGGTTTAAAGAAATGCAAACAACCCCGAACCGTTTTTTTCTCCTATCCCAGAATGTATCTGTGATGTAGCCAGCCCAGACCTTACTCCACAGCGTGTGCTGTGGAGATAGGTCTGGCAAAGCGAGACTAATGGCGCATTCATGCCACCTCGGAATAACAGGGACCGCCCCCGTGATTATGTTGTTTTTCCGACTACCAGTGTTCACGTGGTTAGGATGGTCGGGATGCGTGTTCTTCTTCTTCTGTTATATTGGTGTTTGGCATAACAACTTGTTGCATGACTGCCACCAACTGTTGGGCGTAGCCTAGAGCATCAGGTGGTGAAAACATGGAGGCCACAATAATTTGCTGCTGTTTTCTTATGCGAGCATACAAACAGCACATCGTCAGGTGTTTGTGTTATCTGCAGGACAACAAACAGGAAAGGACATGGATAATGTGTTTTTATACATAGGCCTATTTATGAATAATTTGAAACATGTTATGCCTGTGTATGTTTCTCAGCAGAGCCGTTTGTCCACAATAAATACGTTTATTGTCATTGAAATATGTTCAGTGAACCAAAGTCGCCTACGTCAAACATCAGTTGTCAACAACGCGTCACCAACTGGGAAACTCGGTTAGCAAAATCTGGCCCGAGTTTCCCACCTCTGATTCCGACAGGAAGGGACGTGAATGATGACGTTTTCACTCGGAAAAACGTTTTTCCGATGTCCATGAACGCACGGTTAGTCAGGGATGATGTCATAGTGATGTCATTTGGGTTATCTCAGCTTGAGCTTGAGCTGGGAGACTACACATTTAAAAACAGAAACTGGAGGTGTGGAGTTTGAAAGCTGTTGATGTTTACCATCCATGGAGGGACTAATGAAAAGATGCCTTTGGCTGCATTATGGGAAATGTAGGATCCAGTGTTTTCTGAATTTCACCCTCACTAGTCTCGGCCTCTGCCGCACAGATTTGAACCACTAGTGTTCACCTCTGCTTGTGCTAATGTTTACAGTGAAAACATTTTAAAGTAATTGCAATTGGTTAAATCATGTTTCCCTAATATCTGCAATTGATCACAAAATGCAGCTGCTTAGATAGTATTTAACTTTATCATGTTTCCTTAATATCTGATGACATATTGGGTCATTTTTTTTATTTAAAAGCCTACAGTAAATATATTACATATTGGTCCTTTAAACCTTAGAGCTGAACTAAGAAAGCAGTGATAATGAAAGTATTACATGTTGAATTAATACCTTCATGCTTTTTTGTGACAGTTGTATATATATTTTCCGACCAAGTAGTTACAGGAACGTAGTTTCCATTTGCATTCGCACTGGCCAAGTGGCTATAAGTCTATAACGTTAAAATCAGAAAACAAATACACCAAAAAAGGTATGAACTAAATACTAAATCTAATATATATAGCATATTTTTCATAATTTAAACAAGTCTCCTGAAGAGAAACGGGTATCTCTCTCTCCCCACCGTGTATGTGTGTGTGTGTGTGTGTGTGTGTGTGTGTGTGTGTGTGTGTGTGTGTGTGTGTGTGTGTGACTGTGTGTGTGAGTGACGGCTGGCCTGCGAGTTTTGTCAAGCCCGCAGGACACGCTTGTGGAGTTTAACTCCGAAAAGACAGTTAACCACAGGTTCCCGTTAATCTTATGATGGACATGTGTTGTGATATTTAAACAAACAAACCGTCAACGGCAAAATAAAAGCCTCTTATTTACGAGAGCGGTCTGAGAGACCTCCAGCTTACAGCGGGGTCTCTGAGCATGACTGGCCGAGCGACGAGCTAGCGGCCGGGGCAGGCCTAACCTGAAAATTGGTCACTAGGGGGCGCTACAAGTACAAAAAGTTTATATCTGATGAACGGTTCCGATGATCCGATTTTTACAAAATTTGATGGGTACCATCTGGGGACACTCCTAAGGCCATCTCTAGAGTGGAGTACTGAGGGGTCAAAGTGGGCGTGGCCTATGGGACCCAAGTCTAGATTCACCACTTACACTAATGTGAACAGGGTAGATGGACAATGGGTCATGGACCACACCTACCCAAAATTACACATGTGGACCACTAGGTGGCACTATTATGTTTTTTTGCCTTTAACTCCCACATTACACATCGCACATTAGAAATCCTTACATCCACGTGTTCCTTGAATCAAGCTGAATCACATGATATAGGCCACGCCCATTTCTGCTTAAAATCTTTTTCGCAATATCGCGCAATGCGCAAAACCAACTTTTTCGAACTCGTCCTAGGCCGTGCGACGGATCAGCACGAAACCTAGTAGGTAGCATCTCCAGATGGACGTGACCAAAAGTTACTCATGGAATTTTGCTACGTTAAAGTATGCGCATTTGACGACCAAACAAATTTTCATAGCTAGCTACCACACACGTATCATATCATATCTCGGCCAAATTAAATGTTATCAGCAAAGAACTTGAGATCATTGTTCAACATCCCACTACAATGCTCTGTACCAAATTTGGCGAAGATCGGCCTTTAGGCCGGTTACACACTGGATGCGTCGTGCGAGCGTGGCGTTTCTGTTGCGTCTCAGAAGCGTGGCCGCTGCGTGGATTTTTCTGTGTCCTACACACCAGAAGCGTGTGTGATGCGGCGCTGCTCCTGCTGCTAGGTACAGGGAGGGCTGATCTCGGGACGTAGCGCCGACACATTCAAACTCTGAAAATTGGGTAAGTGGGCTGTCTATTTATAACAACTTTGTGTAGCTGGACCGTCACTCAGAACACACACTACGTTGTTATTGTAGCCTATTCTACCCTTTATAGGCGTGTTCAACGTATGGAGAGAGTTGTTAAACTTAAAATAAATATATAGCCTACTGATTTGATTAAAGTAAGACAACGTCGGCAGTATTGACTGTATCGTTCTGTATGACAGGTGCTATATTTGAAAATCTTTTCTCTGAAATTTTTTATTAGGGCCCGAGCGCCGACAGCGGCGAAGGCCCTATTGAAACTGAAGGAATTATTATTATTATTAGGGCCCGAGCGCCGACAGCGGCGAAGGCCCTCTTGAAACTGAAGGAATTATTAGGGCCCGAGCGCCGACAGCGGCGAAGGCCCTATTGAAACTGAAGGAATTATTAGGGCCCGAGCGCCGACAGCGGCGAAGGCCCTATTGAAACTGAAGGAATTATTATTTTTATTATTATTAGGGCCCGAGCGCCGACAGCGGCGAAGGCCCTATTGAAACTGAAGGAATTATTATTATTAGGGCCCGAGCGCCGACAGCGGTGAAGGCCCTATTGAAACTGAAGGAATTATTATTATTATTATTATTTTCCTGGTAAATGAATTGGCTTTTTGAGGGGCTTAACATATTCAAAAACTCACCAAATTTGGCAGTCGCATCAAGTCTGGTGAAAATTTACGTATTTTAAGGGTTTCGGGAATAGGCGCACAAAAATGGCTCGCTAGCGCCCCCTACAATGTTAAAGAAATTGAGCCCCTGCAGTGCGTTTAACGTAGACTCACAAAACTTGGTAAACATATGTATCATGTCAAGATGTACAAAAAAAGTCATTGAAGCCATACCCTAAGCCCAACAGGAAGTCCGCCATTTTGATTTCAAAGTTTGAAATTAGTGCGATTTTGGCCATTTCCACATTTCGTACTTTAACGAACTCCTCCTAGAGATTTCATCCGATCAACTTCAAATTCGGTCTGTACCATCTTAAGACATTAAAGATGAAAAGTTGTTAAAAGAAAAACTTTTCGTCATAGGGCATGGCCGTGGCGGGGCGGCCATTTTGTACGTTTCGCCGCCGAAACAGGAAGTGGGTGTAACTTGAGTGTACATTGTCCGATTGGCTCGAAACTTTTCAGGATTCATAAGAGTCCAACCCTGAGGACAAATAAAGGCCGATATTTACTTAAAGTCATAGCGCCCCCTAGTGGCAACAGGAAGTAGGCCTAAAAGTCAAGGTGCTATACTTTAACGAACTCCTCCTAGAGATTTCATCCGATGTACTTCAAACTTGGTCTCTATCATCCCAACACCTTAAAGATGAAAAGTTATTAAAAGAAAAACTTTTCGTCTGACGGTGTGGGCGTGGCGTGCCGGCCATTTTGAGTGTTGAGCGATGAACAAATAAATTGTTGTAACTTGAGTGTACGTTGTCGTATCTGCCCGAAAATTCTCACGATTGATAAGGGTCCAGGCCTGAGGACACCTACAGGCCATATTTGACTTTTGGTCATAGCGCCCCCCGCTGGCAACAGGAAATGCGCCTTATATGACAAACATCATCCAATTTACATGAAACTTAGAATGTGTGGTCTACATGTGATAATGAGACGGCCCCTATAACAGGCCAAAATTGACTTTTGGTCATAGCGCCCCCCCCTGGCAACAGGAAATGCGCCTTATATGACAAACATCATCCAATTTACATGAAACTTAGAATGTGTGGTCTACATGTGATAATGAGCCGGCCCCTATAATATAACCACGCCCACTTACTCAGGCCACGCCCCCTTTCATAACATTTGTACCGTTTAAGGTAGAGTCTTGTGTGAGGTGTCATTGAACTCAGCAGAGAGTTGCTTCTTCATTGGTGATGGTTTGGCCCGCCCCCTATGCTTAAGCCACGCCCCCTTTCATGAATGCTTATCCATCTAAGGTAGAGTCTTGTGTGAGGTGTCATTGAACTCAGCAGAGAGTTCCTTCTTCATTGGTGATCGTTTGGCCCGCCCCCTATGCTTAAGCCACGCCCCATTTCATAACATTTGAACCGTTTAAGGTAGGGTCTTGTGTGAGGTATCAATGAAATCAGCAGAGAGTTCCTTCTTCATTGGTGATGGTTTGGCCCGCCCCCTATGCTTAAGCCACGCCCCCTTTCATAACATTTGAACGATTTAAGGTTGACCATTGTGTGAGGTATCAGTGAACTCAGCAGAGTTGCTTCTTCATTGGTGATGGTTTGGCCCGCCCCCTATGGCTAAGCCACGCTCTCATTCATAACATTTGAACCGATTAAGGTAGACCCTTGTGTGAGGTATCCTTGAACTCAGCAGAGACTTCCTTTTTAATTGGTGATGGGTTGACCCGGCCCCTATAATTTAGCCACGCCCCTTTTTATAACTGGTGACCCATTTAAGGAAGAGTCTTGTGTGAGGTGTCATTGAACTCAGCAGAGAGTTGCTTCTTCATTGGTGATGGTTTGGCCCGCCCCCTATGCTTAAGCCACGCCCCCTTCCATAACATTTGAACCGTTTAAGGTAGGGTCTTGTGTGAGGTGTCATTGAACTCAGCAGAGAGTTGCTTCTTCATTGGTGGTTTGGCCCGCCCCCTATGCTTAAGCCACGCCCCCTTTCATAACATTTGAACGATTTAAGGTTGACCATTGTGTGAGGTATCAATGAACTCAGCAGAGAGTTACTTCTTCATTGGTGATGGTTTGGCCCGCCCCCTATGTTCAAGCCATGCCCCCTTTCATAAATGCTGACCCATCTAAGGTAGAGTCTTGTGTGAGGTATCATTGAACGCAGCAGGGAGTTCCCTTTTCATTGGTGACGATTTGCGGTGTCTGAGTGCCGCGCAAATGCACGGTCGCAAGGAGCGGCGACCGCCGGTGACCCCGACGCGCGCAGAGGAGCGAGGGCCCGTCCATCGCTGCTTGCAGCTTTAATTATTATTATTATTATTATTTTCCCGGCAAATGAATTGGCTTTTTGAGGGGCTTAACATATTCAACAACTCACCAAATTTGGCGGTCGCATCAAGTCTCGTGAAAATTTACGTATTTTAAGGGTTTCGGGAATAGGCGCGCAAAAATGGCTCGCTAGCGCCCCCTACAATGTTAAGAAAATTGAGCCCCTGCAGTGCGTTTAACGTAGACTCACGAAACTTGGTACACATATGTATCATGTCAAGATGTACAAAAAATGTCATTGAAGCCATACCCTAAGCCCAACAGGAAGTCCGCCATTTTGATTTCAATGTTCGAAATTAGTGCGATTTTGGCCATTTCCACATGTCGTACTTTAACGAACTCCTCCTAGAGATTTCATCCGATCAACTTCAAATTCGGTCTGTGCCATCTTAAGACATTAAAGATGAAAAGTTGTTAAAAGAAAAACTTTTCGTCATAGGGCATGGCCGTGGCGTGGCGGCCATTTTGTGCGTTTCGCCGCCGAAACAGGAAGTGGGTGTAACTCGAGTGTACATTGTCCGATTGGCTCGAAACTTTTCAGGATTCATAAGAGTCCAACCCTGAGGACAAATAAAGGCCGATATTTACTTAAAGTCATAGCGCCCCCTAGTGGCAACAGGAAGTAGGCCTAAAAGTCAAGGTGCTATACTTTAACGAACTCCTCCTAGAGATTTCATCCGATGTACTTCAAACTTGGTCTCTATCATCCCAACACCTTAAAGATGAAAAGTTATTAAAAGAAAAACTTTTCGTCAGACGGTGTGGGCGTGGCGTGCCGGCCATTTTGAGTGTTTAGGGATGAACAAAGAAGTTGTTGTAACTTGAGTGTACGTTGTCGTATCTGCACGAAAATTCTCACGATTGACAAGGGTCCAGGCCTGAGGACACCTACAGGCCAAAATTGACTTTTGGTCATAGCGCCCCCCGCTGGCAACAGGAAATGCGCCTTATATGACAAACATCATCCAATTTACATGAAACTTAGAATGTGTGGTCTACATGTGATAATGAGCCGGCCCCTATAATATAACCACGCCCACTTACTCAGGCCACGCCCCCTTTCATAACATTTGTACCGTTTAAGGTAGAGTCTTGTGTGAGGTGTCATTGAACTCAGCAGAGAGTTGCTTCTTCATTGGTGATGGTTTGGCCCGCCCCCTATGGCTAAGCCACGCCCCCTTTCATAACATTTGAACGATTTAAGGTTGACCATTGTATGAGGTATCAATGAACTCAGCAGAGTTCCTTCTTCATTGGTGATGTTTTGGCCCGCCCCCTATGCTTAAGCCACGCCCCCTTTCATAACATTTGAACCGATTAAGGTAGACCCTTGTGTGAGGTATCATTGAACTCAGCAGAGACTTCCTTTTTAATTGGTGATGGGTTGACCCGCCCCCTATAATTTAGCCACGCCCCTTTTCACAGCAAATTAACTGTATGACGTAGAGTCTTGTGTGAGGTATTGTTGCACTAGGCAGGGAGTTCCCTTTTCATTGATGACGATTTGCGGCGTCTGAGTGCCGCGCAAATGCACGGTCACAAGGAGCGGCGTCCGCCGGTAACCCCGACGCGCCGAGGCGCGAGGGCCCGTCCATCGCTACTTGCAGCTTTAATTACATTTATATCTACATTGATGTCAAAACCTAGAGACTTTCAAACATCAAGATGTCATTTATTAATATGCATTCGTGTCTAAATGACATATAAACATATTTTCCAATTCTATTTTGCATGGAGCGTGTTGGAGGCGTCTCCAACACGCTCGCATCTCGCGTGAAAAATAGGCGTCGGTTCTATTTCTAGCAGGCACGCGTCTAAGGCAGGCAGTGTGTAAGCTCTAACCTGTTAACATGGAAGCCGAAATATAAACGGACACGCCACGCGGCTGAAAACGCTCGCAAGACGCTTCCAGTGTGTAACCGGCCTTAGGGGGCGCTATAAGCAACGTTTATTTGTTTTGGCCAATAACTCAATGCATTTAAATGGGAAATTTGCAATTACAATATCTCTCACAGTAAATGCAATCAACACGAAACTTGTGGTGCTCGTTCGGCATGCCGCTCTGAGGCGCTCTATCAAATTTGGCGAAGATCGGACATTAGGGGGCGCTATAATCGACGTAGACGAGTTTTGGCCCTTTTACTCAATCTATGTTAATGGGATATTTGCAATGGAAATGTACCACAGACCTTGCAGCTCACACTTCTCAATATTTACTGATGTTTCCCTCCTACCGTTACGTTTTGGTTTTTGCTTTTGTGTGCTCCCCTGGTTTTTTACAATAAACAAACTTCGTAACCCACTTGACAAAGTTTCTACAACCTTCAGTGGACAAAGGCAACTCTTTTCTCTCACTTTTTCAATCAAAAATCAACACCATTCATAGGAGCCGATACCGTGCAATTAAACATTGCAGTTGGTGCTAAGTGGAGAGTCTGTCATAGTGTGATTGGTTATGTTGGAGTCATTGATTCTTAATTTCCCACGAAGCACCCACGGAGGAAAACATAAATCGGCGTCTATGACGCCGTTTGCAACAACTTGACCACCTCCCCTGCTCCTTCAACCACCACACCTGCCTCCCCCCTCCACCCTCTCAGTCACTCTCATTTCTCTCTGCTGTCCCCGTGGTCAGGGGGGTTAAGAAGTTTGTTTATTGTAGAGAATTGTTAAAGGTGGTCTGTATATGCATGGAGGTGAACTGTTAACCGCTACGTTTGCAACGGCGACGTACCGCAGGCGTCGCAGCTCAGACCTCTTGATATTTACCGATGTTTGCCTCCCCGCCGCCAGGCTTTGGGTTCCGCTTTCACGCGCCCCCCGGGGCGTCGGGGGGGGGGACTGGCGTGGGTGGCTTGGGCCCCGTCATAACTGCTTGCAGTAGTATTTCAACTTAGAATGTTTCGTTAATATCTAATGACATATTGGGTATTTTTTTTCTATTTAATAGCCTACAGTACATATATTACATATTGGTCCTTTAAACCTTAGAGCTGAACTAAGAAAGCAGTGATAATGAAAGTATTACATGTTGAATTAATACCTTCATGTTTTTTTGTGACAGTTGTATATTACTCCCAGAGGCTCTGTGGCGAAATGGTTAGCGCATTGGACTTCTAGGTCTGGCTAATTTCTAAAGATGTGATTCAAAGGTTGTGGGTTTGAGTCCCACAGAGTTGACCTTTAAATATTGCATTTGATCACAAAAGCCAGCAACTTACATAGTATTTCAACTCAGCATGTTTCCTTAATATCTAATGGCATATTGTGGTTGTTGGACTTCTAGTTCTAGCCAGGGCTCCAGACTAACTTTTTGCCTTGGTCGCACTGGTGCGCCTAACTTCTTTTATTTAGGTGCACCAGCACAAAATTTAGGTGCACCCAAATTTTTCCTCGCGTCGCCATTAACGCCACAATTTCAAGGTCATCTTTTTATCACACTCCATATACATTCATATATATAGTATGTCAATTATTTTAAACAAGAGTAAGTAGTTGGTACATTTTTTTTCATTTGAAGCACAATTATACTGTATAGAATTCCTAATGTCAAAGTCTTATAGCGGTCCCCCCTTGCTGTCAAATGCCCCTCAGACGGCCAACACCTGTAATTTGGCCTTCTTCCCCTTTGGCCTTGGCTAAACCAGCTGGCCACACTCCCTAGCATCAAAATTCTCCCCCCCCCCACACTCAAAACCCCCCCCCCCCCCCACACTGTTTCTTATCAGATCTTCCACTAGTCCAGGACTAAAAATCATATCTCTGTATTTTTCGGCTGAATGGCGATACACAATATATATCTCTATCTCTAATATATATATATTTTTACAAAGTGGGCTAAATGTTCAGTTTTAAGTCAAAGCCACTTTTCACAAGCTCTTTTATTAAAACAGATATGATTAAAATAAAATGCAAAGACAGGATTTCCTGCCCAATTTGAAAATATACAGCTGCAACACATGTAAATTATCTGAAATAAATAGCCTGGGATATATTTAAAAAAATATATCTCTGAGAAAGCTCCTTCACTTGTTTTCAACAACAATAACAGACCCGGATAGCCCAGTAGCTCATATAGGAACAGAGAGGGGGAGAGAAGGGGAGTACGATGGACTGAAGCGTATGCTACTCACAGAGTACCGTCCAGCACGGGTCGAATGCGCTTTGGCGGGTCAGTGGCGTTACACACATCTTGTGTATGAAATGTCTGTATCGTCCCTGGCTGCGCTGCATTTTTATGAACTATGATAATGTGGCCATGGGTCACATCTCTCGCCCAGGTCCAGCAGGCTCCGTCTCACACGCTATTAGGCTATCTACGAACTGAAGTTAGTTCCATTTAATAACTTCTTCTGTGTTTTTCGCCGTGGCGGCCGCAATAACAGAGAGTTACCAGCGGAAACACTGGTACCAATACAGGTTTCCCTCTCATACTTAAAGAGGTGATATTATGCTCATTTTCAGGTTCATAATTGTATTTAGAGGTTGTATCAGAATAGGTTTACATGGTTTCATTTTCAAAAAACACCATATTTTTGTTGTACTGCACATTGCTGCAGCTCCTCTATTAGTCTTTTTCAACAGAGAGTGTTGAGCTCTCTGTTTTAGCTACAGAGTGAGACATCTTACTGCTATACCATCTTTGTTTGGAGTCACACATTCGCAGTAGCTAGGTAAGGACAACTGGCCACTTAGATGCAGAGTAGGGCGGGCCCTGATAGCATGCTAGTGTGATCCAATACAAACCCGCCCGATCTAGCATCTATCTACCGGTAACCATGGCTTCAGCTCAGCTGTCCCGAAACAGAGGTAGAACAACCCGAACCAGCTTCGCAACCTAGACTGGAGCAACAATAAAGATGTTTCAGAGTGGTAAGTTATTTAAGTCTTTTAGTTTTAATGCTGCACCGTCTCTATCACAGTAACAACTTTATGTCCATTGACTGCCTGGAGGGTATCTAACGTTTATATATATATATATATATATATATATATATATATATATATATATATATATATATATATATACACACAAATGGTAATTATAATGAATTACAAGTATACAACAGTTATGCAAAGTGGATATGATTTTGACTAACCTCTGTTGTAAAATAGGCCTACTACAAAATGTACAAATACAATTAGCCTACTTTCAAATGTGTTGTCATGTTTACTTTTACCGTTGTGCAAAAATGTTTCATAATTGTAAATCACCTCCTGGATCTAACTGTTTGTAATCAATTATAGGGGCCAATAATTTCTATGATCTCTGACAACACCATTTGTTCTATACATACAAGTTTAACAAATACATGTAGCTTCATCAATCAATATCTGCATTTTGCAGTAATGTTGCCTCCTCAGGTAATATTTATTCTTTATGAATTACTTATTTTTATTATTAGGTTGTTACATGAATGCAACAGGTTCCTGTCCCACCTACCTGCATGGTTTACCATCCAGACCTAGAGCCAACCTGTTTGAACCACTACACCCTGCGGAACATCTACACTATGTACAGAGCAGACTATGGACCTTTGAGGTGTCGAACAGAACAAGAGTAAGTTTTAAAACATGTAATTAACTGTCCCATAAAATGATTTTACCAAGAAACCAAAGACCTAATGAAGAAATCACAATTACAATGTCTTTATTTTTATCAAATGTCAAAACAGTTATATAAATAGATAACTCTTAATATATATAAAAATATACAGAAAAAAAAAATACAGATATACACTATAATTAAGAGGGATGTTCACTATTGTCCAATCCTGTCCATACAGGCGCTGCAGGCACCTTGCCTCTCTTGGCTTTGTCAACTGGTGCTGGGGCTTCTTGGGAAGGACTGTTAGGGTGGTAATCCCATCGTGTATTGTACGCCGGATACGCCTGCAGTTTCTGGATCCGGGTGCATAGTATGTAGGGTTCCGACTGTTCCTTGAACAAAGCGGGACACATGGCGGGCAACCACTTCCTCCTTTGAGGGTCTCTCATGTTCCGATGCCAGGTCCTTGGGGATGGGGATGGACTTCAGCACCTCAACAAATGGCGTTGGGTCCTCGAACACCGCCTCGAAAACCAGCCTCATCAGTTCTTCCACATATTCTGTGAATTAATGCATATAAATAATCACTGAAGTATTTATTTTTTTACGTTTAATATATATATATATATATATATATATATATATATATATATATATATATATATATTGTTTTTTTTAAAGTTAACACTACTTGTACATATTCAATGTGTCACTATTGATGTTACATTATTTGTTATAAAAATAAAAGTAGTTTAAAACTTACTGTATGTAGGGTCTGTTTTTACTGGCCTCGCAGTCACCTCCCCCTTCCTGGACTTGGGAAACACAACCTTGAATACGGGTTGTCCTGCAGATGTTGTGGCTTGCTCGCGGTCTGCATTTTCATTGTAGTGCATGGCTGCAAGGTACAACCTACAAAAATACAATTGCAAACTGAAGTGACAAAACAATTTTGATATTATATATATTAGCCATGCGGCAGTAGCTGTGGTGTATGATTTTACTGAATGTATTCATTGTATTACCTGCAAAGCATGCCCATGAAAGGGAATTCTTGGGTGAGAAGCGAAGGATCAAATTGTGGAAAGCCTCCAGGGATGATGTTTGGTAGTGGTGGCTCAGCTTCTCCACATCTTTGACAACCCTCTTATTGACCAGGATTTTTTCCACTTTGTAGAGCGCCACTGACCCTTAAGTAAAATGAAAAAACATTTTAAGATTGCAGCCCGTTAACACAGTAAATACAGCAATAATATTGCATTACAAAGGGCATTTGAGGTGATGTTGTTTTTTGTTATTAATATTATAAGCAAAAAAGGTTTTGCATTTTAAATGTAGTTCTTTTAATCACATTTTCTTTACATACCTGGTTTAAACCATTTACTTGGATCCCTTGACACTCTATCAGGATGTTGGCACTTAGGGAAAAGAGGGTTTTCATGCAAGTGCACGTTCTGGATGTGGTTGACAATCGACGTCCACTTGGCTACCTTCTCTGGCCCTGATGTTGACGATGTTGCACTCCAGTAGACGTGGTTTTTAATGCTACGCAGCCACTTCTTCAGCACCCCGCAGTCCTTGTTTTGCGCAACTTTGTCAAGTTTCTTTGACAAACCTTGCAGAAAGTACATATGCAATAAATTGATATTCAGGACATTCTTTGACGAGTAACTAAACACAAAGTATGTCAATGAGTCACACTGACAGAAACAAGGATGAACACATACCTTTTTCAAAGTGCCACACATCATAGAAGTGGGTGATGCTGCGCTCCCTCAGATACTTCTGGATCTGTGGATGACGGTCGGTGACAATGTAGTCCACCTCCAAACCGTTTGAATCCAGTAGATCCAGGCAGCGTTTAAGGCCCTCCTTCTCCATGTGGTAACTACCACCTACTTCATTGCTCTGGTGGTGGGACAAAAATGCATAGATATAAATGTGAGACATTGAAAGCTATACAGAATCATCTTTCATCATGTTGCAAGGCAAAAAAAAAATCCCAAAACATGGGACCCACCTGAACAAGCTGAAGGTCAATAATGCAGTTACTGTCTAGGTGCATCAGCGTGTAGCTCCCATACTGTGCTGAGTGCCCTGAAGATTATATAACAAAGACAATGTCAAGGCTTTGCAACTGAAATTGAATGTATAAGTACCATGCTTTTAAGAACAGACTTTTGGGACTTTTGTCTTACCTGGGGAGTCAGCTCGCATATCTCCACTGACTCCAATCTTTCCTCCATGCAGTAACTTTTGAAAAAGATGTTGCTGATCCATCTTCCATTTGTGGATTATGGCTGGCTCCAGAAAACTCCTAGCATGCCTCCTGAAGGTGTCATACTGGAAAATCTGAAGATTCATGGCCTTGCATATCTGTGAAAACATGTAAAATTGGTACGTTTGTGAAAACGGTACAGTGATTGCCATTTCATATTAAATAGTTATAGCAATACCTTTTCCAGTTGGATGAAGGATGCACCGGTGAAATACGTTGCCGCTGACAGGTGTAGGTTGCCGACGGGGGTACTTCCTACAACAGGCTGACTCTGCCACTGTCTTGAATAGTTGCAGTGTGGGCAGAGGTGTGTGAATGACACATACGTTCCCATTTTCCGTCGCTGAACGTCACACTGCCTCTTGCATACAGGACAGCTTTGAAAAAGCTCCCTTAGGCAGCTTTCAAAAACAATGTACTTATCATCCTTATAAGTAGACACTTGTTCAAACTAGGGCTGAACGATTAATTGCATTTTCGATAATATCGCGATATGTTAAAACGCGATTTCCTAATCGCAAAGGCTGCGATTTGGTCACATGACTCGCGAGAGCAATCAGTCTGCACTCCGTAGAGAAAGCATCAACTAGCATGCTAACGCTACACTGTACCTTGAGCTGATTTCTGTCATTCAAACAACTCTGAGTTGTAGTTTAAAACTTTTACAGCCATTTTAATAATCCCACGGCAAGAACACCAGCAACTAGCTAACGTAACGATAGCCTCTCTGAACAAGTACACACGGCAGCACACAACTTCACGAGGGGGAGGGGCTGGAGGCAGCTCCTCTCTGTGCACTGTAAAAAATTACACGTGTGTGTGTGTGTGTGTGTGTGTAGATATATACTATATTTTTACTTATTTAACTGTCTAGTGTGTAATTGTGTGTTCATACTATACATTATTATATTATTCTTTGTTGAATAATACAGAAGACAAAGAGCTTAAAAAAATTTATCGAATATCGAATCGTAATCGCAATATTTGGGGAAAAAATCGCAATTAGATTATTTTCAAAAATCGTTCAGCCCTAGTTCAAACCTTAAAAAAACAGAAAGAATACATTCTTGCTTTAGCTTTCCTACCCAGTTACTCTTGCCAGGTCTGTAATGTTGGGGTCTTATAGGTGTTGAAGACATTGGGGTGAATTCTGGGGAGCTTGAAGTGGTCTCAGTGTAAACACTAACACAGGGCACCGTTGCCTGGGTGCCTATGAAGAAAAATAAAAAATGAAATAGATATTTTATAGATAGATATATAAATTTAATGAAATGAAATTCTGTGGGTTTATTATATATTGGTTTTTCAGCACTGTAAGGCATTTCCAGGTACTGCATGTGAACTAAAAATGCAAAAACATGTGATGCTTTTGTTATTTACCTTTGCTTCTCATGGAAGCCCTCAGTGTACCCATGGACAGCTGTGTGCCGACCAGTGTTGCCAACTTAGCAACTTTGTCGCTAGATTTAGCGACTTTTCAGACCCCCTTAGCGACTTTTTTTCAAAAAAGCGACTAGCAACAAATCTGGCGACTTTCTGTAGAAAAGCAAGGTATTTCTCTCCTGTAGCTGCCAAAACAGTCTTCTGTTCTGTGACTGAGGAGCAGCGGAGCAGCCTCTCCCCTCTCTCCTCATGTGCAGCAGCGCTGCGCACAGTGTGCAGGTAGTTAGAAGGGGAGGGGGACAGGGTGTGCGGGGGCCGGTGTAGGTAGGAGAGACAGCGGGATGTGACGGGAGAAAGACGCCGCTGAGCTGGCCTGGACCTGGGCAAGCCAGCCTTCTTTGAGAATTCTTTATCGATCTTTTTCCCTCCCTTTGTAGAATTTCATTTTTTTTACTTCAAAGATAGGCTACCTAAGTAATAATTATAAAGTAAAATAAATTCCTGCATTGAATTTGTGATTATTTGGCTAAAGAGTTCTATTTCTTTCTATCTACCTTGCTGACACAACCACTAAGCTTTATACAAATAATTGCGTAATGACATCACAAATATGCAAATGAGCGTATGACGTCATCTAGCGACTTTTAGCGACTTTTGGAAAAGAGTCGGCAACACTGGGACCGACTGCTGTATTTTGTGGTGGTTCTGTCTGGCATCCTATGTCATGGAATGTCGTGGAAAGGTGTGGGGTTTCGAGGTGCTGCTGTGATGTACTCTGTAATAACACATTAATCAGATGAAAAGAGTCAGTATCTGCAACGCTAACAGCACGTGTAGCATGTAAAAAAATGAACACACCACATGACATCCTTTTGCTAGTCAAAACCCCGGTTGTGTAAGTAGGGAGCAAATATACTGTTGGTTATGGACAACGGTCTCCACCTAACAAAGCAACTTAAACGCACGTGTCGTTTACCACTTTACACAACAACGTTAGCCAACACTACCAAATTAGCTGAGGCATACAGTGGTTTCGTGCCCTTACCAATCAACTTGTAAAGTAGCATTAACGTTCTAAACATACCTTCACATGCACACTTGTACACTGTTCTACATGTATTGACCGAAACGCGATAGCCAATTTTAATGCAGTGTTACGTGTTAATTGTGGTCAAAAGCTTTGAACAAAACCATTTGAACACAAAACGTTAGCAATAGCTAGCTAGCTAGAAAGTTAGCTTCTGCTAACTTTGTAACGAGGCTACATTTCACTGCCACCATAACAGCAGCTGGTATAAGTTACTCATAAATACACATCCACACAACAGCAATATTTCACATCTTGAAATACACAACTCATCACCATATTTAAAAAAACAATCTGTTAAAAATGAGCAAAACCATTTCACACCGGATACAACATTAGCTACAGCTTTAGCTGTAGGTTAGCTACAACCATGAGATTCAACTGCCCACTTGAACATGAACTTGAAAAGTTTTATAAAATATAGCGTACTTACAGGTTGTGGTTCTGAATCTCCAGGATGGCCAGACAGAGTTGGAACTGCACTGTCTTTCAGAACTAATCGGTTTGAAAATCCTGAATCGAACTGTTGCCGGTTCAGGAAGCAGTCCTCCGTAAAATGGACAGAACACAACATAATAAGGTTGGGGTTGTAGTCCTGGGGAATAGTGCCAAAAACAAATTGTAACCACTGACTCTTCAATTCATCGTCTTTTGAAAGACGAAAAAGAGGAAATTTCCCCGTGCACTGACGAATACAGCATCTCCTGGACATGATAATACGCTCTCAACTCTCCGGCCGCTGTGAGTCAAACAAGCTTGATTTGGTGGTGGTGGTGGGGGGGAGGGGAGCCTAGCAGCTAGGCGAGCTTTATAACTTCTGTTACGAGCTGACGTCAGCTTGTCACGGAAGAAAAGGCTTCACTACAATAGAGCTGTTTGGAGCAGTTTGTGAACAGTATTTTCTGCGGAGATGGAAACTCCCTTTGGGGTGGACTTTGGGCTTTTCCACTTTTTAAACCTATTACATGCCCAAAAAAACATATATAACACAGTTAAGGAAAGGGAAAAAGCCAAAAAGCATAATACCACCTCTTTAACAATATACAGCTGTGTTAATAACAATTACAACTGTAGACAAATGTCAGCAGTTTGGACCGGCGGCGCTGTGTCTGTCTGTATGTCGCAGGTGGGCCGTGCGTGAGTAAATGGGGGCGGGGCTGCGCGGAGGAGAGATCCAAACAAAGGCACGGCTTTACAGAAGAAATGGGTCACGTAACGCAACATTAAACCATATCGATATAAACGTCATTGCTTCGTTAGTGCAGAGGCAGCGGATGCGAGGACGTTAGTCATATAAGGCTGATATCCTGTTCAAGAAAATGTTTTTCTTTTAATAACTTTTCATCTTTAACGTCTTAAGATGGTACGGACCAAATTTGAAGTCGATCAGATGAAATCTCTAGGAGGAGTTTGTTAAAGTACGATGTGTGGAAATGGCCAAAATCGCACTAATTTTGAACTTTCAATTCAAAATGGTGGACTGTTGAGTTTAGGGTATGGCTCCAATGATGTTTTTTGTACGTCTTGACATGCAACATATGTGTACCAAGTTTCGTTAGTCTACGTACTGCAGGAGCTCCATTTTTTTAACTTTGTAGGGGGCGCTAGCGAGCCAGTTTTGTGCGCCTATTCCCGAAACCCTTAAAATACGTACATTTTCACCAGACTTGATGCAACTGCCAAATTTGGTGAGTTTTTGAGTATGTTAAGGCCCTCAAAAAGGCAATTCATTTGCCATAATAATAATTCCTTCAGTTCCAATAGGGCCTTCACCGCTGTCGGTGCTCGGGCCCTAATTAATACCTTCAGGCTTTGTTTTTTGTGAAAACTGACTATTAAGCAAAGAGGCTCTGTAGCGCAATGGATAGTGCATTGGACTTCTAGTTCTAGCTAATCTCTAAAGAAGTGTTTCAAAGGTTGTGGGTTGGAGTCCCACCAGAGTCAACCTTTACATATTGCATTTGATCACAAAAGGCAGCAGTCAACCTTCAAACTGTAGACAGTTATATGACATTAATAAGAACACATTTTGAAAAACAGGCGGGTTGGTGTCCTAGCTGTCCTAGCTATCATCATCTACCGAAGCAGCGCGGTGAAATCCAATCAGAGGACACCTGTCCCGCGTCTTCTAATGCCCTTCCGTCTGCAGAGACAGTGCTCGTGTGAAGGACAAGGCCGTGCGTGCGTGTGTGTGTGTGTGTGTGTGTGTGTGTGTGTGTGTGTGTGTGTGTGTGTGTGTGTGTGCACCTGTAGCGTTGCAACACTGCCGCTGCTGCTCTGCCATGGAGCCGCACAATACACACAACAAGCTGATGACAACACACGCGCGCGCGCGCGCGCGCGCACACACACACACACACACACACACACACACACACACACACACACAGACACACGCACAGATAAACGTACCCAGTGAGACAACATACACTGTATGAGTGTGATGGTATGTTACCGACCTGTCATCGAGCTTCCCTGTTAGCGCGGAGCCGCAGACCAGCTGCTAGTTGACCATATAATACTGATGCTGCTGCTGTCTGCTGATGCTGTTCAACCTCTCCAGCGTCTGAGCACATGCTGCGTTCAGGTCCCGTGTGGAAGATCGGAGATAGCAGCTTTCATCTGGAAATGTAGCGTCTGTGTTTTTTTTTTTTTTTTTTGCATAACCAGTAGTTTGCTTTTTTTTGTTTTACATTGACAACACAAACATACAGGCAAAGCAAATGTATGAAACACCATAGGTCTACATTAAATCATCTGAGCAGCAGGAACCTATGTACGGAAGACACCTTGTCTTGTAATTATGAATTTCTATTTAATTTGTAATTACGCAATCAGGATCTTGAAATTACTTACAAGATCTTAGCCTATCAGATATCTTATCAGGATCTTGGACTATAGGCTAAAATAACAACAACTAAGATATCCAAAAAACGACATTAAAGTATGTAGAAATGAGTTGTTATCACATTTATTCCAAATCTTTGTTCTGCATTAATAAAAGGAACAACTAGTAAAGCCTAATGTAATGTTGAACATCAGGAATTACACACTGTAAACCTTTCATGTAAATGTACAGCTAAAATCTCACAGTATCTTGTACTGTATGAATAAATTATTTTTTTTTATTATTGTGTCATGCTGCATGCATGACACAATAATAAAGAAAATATTAATTAAACAATCATAAAATATGCCCAGCCCACACAGGCTTACAAGATACCATTGCCTAGGACAAAGGACCATGCCAAAGTAACCACATACCCTAACCAAATAAACCTTCTATCTTTTTTGCCAAGCTTTAGTAACAAAAGTCACCAACTTATAAATATTAAAGTGCTCATATTATGCTCATTTTCAGGTTCATAATTTTATTTAGAGGTTGTACCAGAATAGGTTTACATGGTTTAATTTTCAAAAAACACCATATTTTTGTTGTACTGCATATTGCTGCAGCTCCTCTTTTCACCCTGTGTGTTGAGCTCTCTGTTTTAGCTACAGAGTGAGACCTCTCACTTCTGTTCCATCTTTGTTGGGAGTCACACATGCTCAGTAGCTAGGTAAGGACTACTAGCCAGTCAGAAGCAGAGT
>NC_050195.1:15024395-15169395 GCF_008315115.2 Sander lucioperca | reverse complement strand
TACGTGTGGTGTAGCATTCATTTTCTCTTCATTAGCTGTTCATCTCTTCACACTGAGGGAAGAAAATAACCAGACCCACACCAGAAGTATGTCGACAGTAGGGCTTCCCCTCTGAGTCGATTGGTCGACTAATCAGCCGTTTTTAGGGGTGGGAATAATGGGTGCCATTGGAAAAGTATTGCGATCCGATAAGTATTGTGATTTATCTTTTCCTCCTTTGACAAAAACAAAAGTTGAATCATACACTTCTAGAGACAACATATCATATAAAAACTAATTGTTTTTCTACGAAGAATGCACAGCACATGTCAGTCAGTCTGATGTTTATTCCCTTTGTAAAAAAGAACATAACGTGTTTTCTACATTTTCTGCTTTCGGTCCATTATGCTGGAAACGGATATGATGTAGTCGCCGTAAGAGTATGAACCGTATGAACAGAAAACCGTATGAACAGAAAATATTAAGCTTAATCATTGGTAAAAAAAATTAAATAAATAAAAAAAATTGATTCTAGGGAAAGAATCAATTCTAAAAATCGTCGCAAAAATATATCAATCACAATACATTTCCCCCCACCCCTAGTGTCCATCACGTGTTCATCATGTGTAACTGGCAGCATGTGTTGTGTGTGTGGTTCCAGGTGGTCACACCACAGAGATCCTGCGGCTGATGGAGAGCCTGTCGGCAGCATACAGCCCTCGACACTATGTCATCGCTGACACGGACACGATGAGTGAGGAGAAGATCTGCACCTTTGAAAGCTCCAAACAACGCTTAGACTCTGAGTCGCAGGTACTCTCTCTCTGTGTGTGTGTGTGTGTGTGTGTGTGTGTGTGTGTGTGTGTGTGTGTGTGTGTGTGTGTGTGTGTGTGTGTGTGTGTGTGTGTGTGTGTGTGTGTGTTCTTTAACTATATTCGTGGGGTCCAAAAACTGGGAGTCCAGTATACTTATAGGGTCTGGACAACTTTGTGGGGCCAAAATGCTGGACCCCACAAGGTTAAAGGTCTGTTTGAGGGTTAAGACTTGGTTGTAGGATTAGGGTTAGAATTAGGTTATGGTAAGGGTTAAGGTTAGGGTAAGGGTCTAGGGAATGCATGCATGGGTCCCCACTAAGAGTGTGTGTGTGTGTGTGTGTGTGTGTGTGTGTGTGTGTGTGTGTGTGTGTGTGTGTGTGTGTGTGTGTGTGTGCGTGCCACCAGATGGCAGCAGTACACACTAAACCAGTTCCTACGTTAAACCTATAAAATATCAGTGAGAAACAACTGTGATGAAGAGGAATATGCAGTATGCTGAACGCTGATTTGAATGAAAGATTTTACTACAGAATAGTTTTCTGTCGAATGGCTAATCGATTAGCACACACGGTTGCAGCTTTGAATGTGTTTTGTACAAATGTGTGTTATTTATAGTATTATCTGTATGAAGACACAAGTTAATACTGAATAAGTTATTCAAGATAAAGACTTATTTTAGAAAGATCTTTTTTTCTTGCCTTTAGTGAACAGCTTACTGTACAGACAGACAGGGAAGGGGGGTGGGGAGGGCCTAACATTATGACATGCAACAAATTAGAGCTGCAAGGATGAATCGATTAGATGTCAACTGTTAAATCAATTGTGAACCATTTTGAATAGATTCATTGGTTTAAGTCCTTTTTTTTTTAAGCAACCAAGTCAAAATTCTCTGTCAGCTTGATAAATGTGAATATCTTCTAGTGTCTTCTCTCCTCTGGGACAGTAAACTGAAGATCTTTGAGTTGTGGACAAAACAAGACATTTGAGGACGTCATCTTAGGCTCTGGGGAACACTGATCAACATGTTTCACCATTTTCAGACATTTAATAGAGCAAACAACTTATTGATTAATCGAGAAAATAATCGACCGATTAATCAACAGTGAAAATAATTGTTATTTCAGCCCTAAACAAAGGTACCCGGTACCTGCCCGGATGCCCCAGGAACTTCTTTCTATCGATGTTAAAGTGGGGTCTGTGGATTATACTGAAAGACTCTTTCCTATCTGTAAATATATATTTTGGAATGCCTTGTGCACCACAAATTAAATTCCATTTGATTGAGCTGGTGCCAGAAATCTCTCCAAATGGATCTGCATGGTTAGATACCACTAGATGAAAAATAGGAAGATGTTGTTTTGTGATTTGTGTGGCAGTGTAGGGAAAAGTGTAGACTCATTGGAAAAGCCACTGACCCATTGATGCGCTGTTGAGAGGCTGTGAAGTCTGAGATGGGAGCGTTTAAAGCTAGTTGTATCCAAATACAACACTGTTGTTTGTTGTGATACGAATGGTGCCGTGTCTGAGCGCCTCTGAAAGACGTGTGCCCTTGTTTTTCCCAGTTCACCATCTGTCGCATCCCACGGAGCCGGGAGGTCCACCAGTCCTGGGGTTCCTCTGTTCTCAGCACCCTAGACGCCCTGCGGTACTCCCTTCCTCTGGTGTTTAGACTCAGACCCGACATGGTGAGTGGAGCTAACTCTTTTTCTCAAGCAGCAACATACCTGTCGACCCTAACCCCTATTCTCCACCGAGCTCGTCTGCGCTGCGTACTGGAGGCGCCGCGGGCCCCGCCAGCAATCGCTGCCATTCAAGACAATGCTTGATATTTGAGGGGGTTTGAGGTGTCAATGAAACGCCCCATTTATGTGACATCCTGTTGTCTACTTAAACACCCCCCCCCCCTCCCCCCAACAAAGCACAAGTAAACTTTATATTTCACATTAATGTTTTCCTTCAGATCGTTCATAGATCTCGTTTCCGACCGCACTTGAAGGCAGCTTTGTGTCACAGGAGAGAGAGAAAGAAAAAGAGAGGAGCAGGAAACAGTCAGCTGTTCCACAAACTCCCGGGCAGTTCAGAGCTTGTGTTTGGTGTTTTAAAACGTTCTTGTGGCAGAGATAGAGGCAGTGATGATTCCTGTTTCCTGTTTTCCAGGATTCTCACACCGCCTCAAAAACACACCGACAAGTCTGATCGCCAGTTCCATGACTGGCCACCGCAGCGTGACGTGGGGTTGCGTTTCGCCAAAAGGTTGGGGAGGGCTGATGGTAGGGCTGCACGATTTGAGGAAAATATGCGCTATGCGATGACATTGTTGAATATCGCGATAACAATGTTGCTTGCGATAAATAAACATATTAAAGTGTACTCAGTTCTGCATTTCTGCCACGTTCAGTACTCTGCTAAAACACAACATATTGTTTGTTGAATTTAAAACCAATTAAAGGAAATAATTTCCTACATTCTTTTATTGAACAAATTGAACATTGAGTTAATTATTAAAGGCACCGCTACAAAAAAAAGTTACATTTTAAAAGTTACTTTTTCTTTCAACTAACAATAATCTCTTGAGTGTCTTTGGCGATATGTTAATCGCGCCAGTTGATATCGCGGTGACGATAAAAAACGATATATTGAGCAGCTCTAGCTGATGTTTTTTTTACCAGAGCCAAGAGACGCCATTGTTCCTTGTAAGAATGTTTGATTTTAACAAACACTGATTTGAAAAAAGAAAAGGAAAATAAACATCACAAAACACCATCTTTGCCCAGACAATAAACGCTGTTATCCCTGTGTAAGAGCCAGTCCTTCAGTGCCTCACTGGCTGTCTTCTAAGTTTCTATCTCCAAGGTTTAGTTTGTTTTATTTAGTCTGAGGACAAATCACCACTACATCAATACATATCAATAGAATTTGAATCGCATCATTGAAAAAAAATGACACGTGGGAATTCATCAACCACATCTCTTTCCAGAAATGTCCCCCGTTGCTCTGGATAAACCACAGAACACACCCTGGGGACACTTTTCATGGGAACTACTTTTTCGGTATAAATTAAAATTGCTAGTGGGAGTGTTGACAGTGTCGTTTTTGTGGAACGTAAATAATCTGGGGGAAAAAAACCAAAATGACAGCAAGGAGTCTGTGGTGTACTACATGCACTTATTGTCAAGTGACCTAAACACCAGTCAGCGTTCTCAGCTCTGATAAAGCACAGATGGTGTAGTTTCTCTCTGCTCTGTGTGACCTGTACATTGAGAATAACGGGAGCAGATTCCAGACCTGTGACTGGTCGCTCACTGTGGACGTCTGTCCAGCAGAACCCCATGGTCACTGGTGGCTGGTTGGAAGACAAAACCAGGGCCTTAGTGCCAGGGCAGTCATGCCAGGAATGTCCCAGCCAGGCTTATGATTCAGTCGGAAACCTCCAGCCACTCTCACGGGCATGGTACCGATTAGAGCCAGACCCATACATCGGCGGGCCGATATTAGGCATTTTCCATATCGGTATCGGCATTTATAATGGCCGATAAATGAATATTTAAAAAATAAAATAAAAACGGACGAAACCATGTTCGGAGTGTTGGCGTTACATAGTCTGTCCACCGGAGGACGCTCTACAATGTCCCTGTTGGCAACACTCGTGTTTAACCCTTTAAGTTTCATATTTTAAAGTGCCCATATTATGAAAAGAATCATTTAGATCAGTTATTTTGTGTCTATGGTGCTTCCACACACATACAAACTTGGAAAAAAACATCCATGCTGTTTAGATACGGTTTCTGAATGTGTCCTGCCTTCAGTCTCCGGGTGAGCTGGTCAAAATCTGCACGGCTTTCTACGTCACTAGCCGAAACGACGTGGCTAACCGTAGCATGCTAGTTCGTTCTGAATGGCAAAACACTGCTACAACACACACTAGTTCACCATAATCTACAAAATAACTACTTACATATCTGTTCTGCAGGTATTCAACGCAAAGTTGGAAGTGCGCCCTTGTTTAGAAGAAGTCTCCCGGCTAATCCTGCCTTGTACCACTGAAGTTGGAGAAACAAACCGCTAGCTAGATGATGTGATCTTACCTAGCTACCGAGCGTGTGATCTTACCTAGCTACCGAGCGTGTGGTCTTAACTAGCTACCGAGCGTGTGGTCTTTGTCACTGCCCGATGTGAGATGTGCAGATGTGAGTCGCGCATGCTCAGATTTAAACTGTTTGCGGCATAACGTGTCATACTGAAATTTATGAAATCTGTAAAATAATAAACGTTTCTCTTTACATACAATAACAGAAGATGGTTATCATTTCAAAAACGTTGTAGCTATCTATGACGGTTTGGTTGTTAATGTTAGCTCAAAATGCCATTCAAGTGACAGCCTTTGTTGTGTTTGATTAACTTTTAGCTAGCAGTCATTTCAAAAACGTTTTAGCTATCTATGACTGTTTGATTGCTAACGTTAGCTCAAAACGCCATTAAGTGACAGCCTTTATTGTCTTTGATTGCTAACTTGTAGCCAGCAGCAGCAGTCATTTCAAAAATGTTTTAGCTATCTATGATTGTTTGATTGCTAACGTTAGCTCATAGACTGTGCATTAGCTCAAAAAGCCGTTAGCATCTTGTAGGCTACTTGTCGCAAAGTGACGCATGCGCGACTCACATCTGCACTCGACTCACATCGGGCAGTGACAGTCTTACCTAGCTACCGAGCGTGTGGTCTTACCTAGCTACTGAGCATGTGTGACTGCCAACAAAGATGTTACAGCAGTGAGAGGTCTCACTCTGTAGCTAAAACAGAGACCTGAACACAGGGTGAAAAGAGGAGCTGCAGCAATGTGCAGTACAACAAAAATATGGTGTTTTTTGAAAATTAAACCACATAAACCTATTCTGGTACAACCTCTAAATACAATTATGAACCTGAAAATGAGCATAATATGGCCACTTTAGGTTTGTATTTTTATACATTTTATTTATCAGAACTTTACTATATTCTGATGTTCCCCTGTTCTGTTGTGACAATAAAACAAACACGTTTATTTTTAAACTGCATTATCATATTATTTTAGTGAGGACTCATAACTACAAATAACTAATGTTAGGGAAATCGGTTTATGTTTTGTTACACCTTTCTGGATGTGTATATATATATATTTTTTAAATATATTTCGGCCGATATATCGGAATATCGGATTTTTAAATCACCAAATATTTGTATCGATATCGGCCTTAAAAATCCTTTATCGGTAGGGCTCTAGTACCGATAAGGGCTGAACGATGAACTGTTTTCAAATCAAAATCACGATTGGAAAGAATGCCATTAGCTAACCCTGAAGACCACGAATAATCAAATGTGAATTAATAGTTGAATGTTTGGTGTAACATTTGATTTAACATTTTTTTATTCCTCTTTTTAGTATTTTATTTACTGTTACATATTAGGGCTGCACAATTAATTGCCTTTTTTTTTAGAAATCGCAATATGGACTAGTGCAATATCCAAATCGCAGGGGGGGGGGCGCAATATTTGTTAAAGGCAAAATATGTGTCATACCATTCTAAATGAAGTATCGTGGTGCTGCAGAGACGTCCTGGCCTACAAATCCTATCCTACAGACTAAAGAAATCATCTCTGTTTGGTGCAGATCCTCACAAAAAAATCACACTTCAATCTTTATATATATATATATATATATATATATATATATTTATTTCAATGAAAATTAGAATAATGATACAAAAATGATCATTCCCTCCAATATCCTGAATCCTATCGCAATCACAACATCAGTCAAAAATAATCGCAGTTAGATATTTTCCTAATGTTGTGCAGCCCTATGACACATATCACAAATTGTTTCCAGAAATGTCCTATTTTCAGTGGATTTTTCATTTATTTTTTTTAGAACTTTATTAAACATGATCACGAACACGAAGGTGCAATACGTAGCAGCTGGGGCCCGACAGCCTGACGGCAGCATTAATGTAGAGCCCAGTAGTTTCTGGGATAACAGAATCATGGACGGAATCGTGAAAATTGAGAACTTAAAAAAGCTATAACACAGATTTCATAGGGGCCATAATTAAATGCTAACTGGAGATTTGAAAATACAGCATGACTACTGTATGTCTAAGTTTCTAACCAAGCCGCCCCACTGTAACTGTAGTTTAAAAAACATCCTAAAAATGCATAAAAAATAATAATTCACATTGGCTTAGGCTTGGGGGCGGGGGTGGGCCACTAGGCTTACAATACACTGAGGGAAACCCTGGTACTGATTCTGCCATTAGTCAGATGCATCTGTCATTTTCTTTTTTTCGGGCATTTTCGGCCTTTATTTCCATAGGACAGATGGAGACATGAAAGGGGGGAGAGAGAGAGAGGGGGGAATGACATGCAGCAAAGGACCACAGGTTGGAGTCGAACCCGCGGCCGCTGCGTCGAGGACTGAGCTAACCCAGCCACTGCATCTGTTATTTAAAGCAATCATGAAATGCAGAATAGAATAGATCTTTATTGTCATTGTTTTCCAACAACGAAACCCAGTTTAGCAGCTCTCAATAATGTTAATAAATTACAGACAAAATGTAAATGGTCAAATATAAAATAACAACAAAATGGAACATTTAAATGGTAAAATATAAAAAAATCAAGATGAATAAACACGATGAGGTGACGCTATATACATGAAGTTATTGTACTTTCGTGTTTTTCGGGGGGTTTATTGCACACAAGTCTTTATAGAGGGAGGAGATGGAGAGGAGCGTTGGTGCTTTTGACTGCCTGCCTGCCTGCCTGCCTGGGGAAAAGCTGGTTTTCAGTCTATCGCGTCTGGAAATGTTAAGCAGGAAACAAATACATTTTAGATGGAAAATGATACCTGAAACATGAGTGAATAGAATAAGAAAAATAGTATGTATTCCCCAATTCCCTTTTTTAAAATGTGTTCAATTGTCAGGTCAAATTTATTTACATAGCTCAAAACACCAATCATACATTTGCCTTGGGCTTTACACTATGTTCAGCATACAGCACCCTCTATCCTTAAGGCCCTGACCCACCAACCAGACGGCCGACTGTCAGGAGGAAAGCCAGTCCGACTGATCAGTCTCTCTGAGTTGGTCAAAAAAGTGCCTCAGATCACACCTTCAGCGTACGTTCTATGCGTGTGTGAGACGTAATACGTCTCCATAACAGCAGGCAGCCCTAATCTGTATTGTCGCCCAAAAAAATGAAAACCGGCAGCTGATTGGACGAACGCGTCACGTGGGTGTGGCTGCTCCCGGATTTTACAACCGAGCATAATGGCGGCTCATTCTGAATACGATCTCATATTTTATGAAGCTAGTTCACTGAAACGTGTTTCTGAAAATATTTGAAGAGAGAAATAGGCCGTGCAGTTGCTGAATCTGTCTTCATTTCAGATCAACAAAGGTCAGTTTAAAGATTTTCGTCAGATTTTGAGAGCCGTTCATCACGCTAACATAAGTGCACTGATTCGCTAGTCAAGGGCTAGAACTCCACCAATCAGATTGGTCATTGAGTCCGACTGCCCGCCCTCTGACCCAGCAAGTCAGGTCGGCCAAAATCAAGGCCGACGGCCCCTCGGACGGATGACGGCACGGAACACACCGAACAGACTCGAGTCACCGACCTCGCCAGGCTGTCAGACGGCCGATTATCGGCTCGGTGTGTCTGGGCCTTTAGACCAGATTTTTTTTCCCCCTACCAGTGTCCCATTTTTGAACAAAGGTCTGCATTTTTTTAAGTGATACACTACAACCTGGAGAGGTTTGAAATAACTGGAATACGTGGACATTCCTGTGCAGTTGTCACAGCAGTATTGTCCCTGTGTTTGTCCTGCAAACACCGACATGTAAAAACCCTGTTAGAATCCAGGTTAAAGTGTACACATGGCCATGAAAGCAGTTTCTCCAAACTATGGTGTAAGAAGCCAAGTTACTTTTAAGAAAGCTGACGATATCCAGATTATGTAAGTGTATGTATTTTCCAGGGTCTGGAAATGTCTGGAGATGGAAATCTCAACTCCCCTGGCCAGAGTTGTATTCACCGCAGCCAGATGGAGCTTAGGATCAAGTGGTGAAATCTGCTAATGTTTATGACAGACTGGCTTTTTTTTAAAGTTGATTTACTGCACAGCAAAAAAAAAAAAATTACACTGACCACTTAATTCTACCGGTTAAAAAGTAAAAGGTTTGTAATTGCAATGCTCACATCTGCTGCAACAAGAACCATTTGATTGTTGTGGGTGTAAAGTGGCTGTTCTCTGTGGATTGTTGAGCTGTAAGAATGATTGAACTGTTGTGCTTCGGGGAAAGGCCAGTCCTCTGTAGTTTCACAGAGCAGTGTGCAGAGAATATGAGTGCTGCTGTCTGTGTGTATCACGTAGCTGTATGATGACTTATCCAGACTCCAGAGCAGCTCTGTCTGGTTTCCTGTAAAGCCCAACTCCCTCCTCAGCCCTGAGGCCACTTATTCATCCCAGCAGTCTGCACCCCACTTTGTCTTTGAGTCTCACTGAGCTGCAGCCACTGACTCTCACACATGCTCTCTTTGCCCTGTTAATTACGGGGCATTCAGACCAAAAAAAAAAAAAAAATAGCAATCCGGCAATTTTCCGCAGAGTTGTTTGGCGGGGGGAGGAGTCAATAAAACGGCCCATTCGTGTGACGTCCTGTTGTCTTCTTAAACCCCCGAACAAAGCACAAGTAGACTTTATATTTCACAATCACCGTCATCCGTCAGATTGTTTATAGATTTTGACGTTTCCAACTGCACTTGAAGGCAGCTTTATGTCACAGGGGAGAGAGAAAGAAAAGAGAGGAGCGAGACAGTGAGTGCTTTGTTGTTGTAGGAAAATATGCAGCTGTTCCACAAACTCCCGGCTAGTTCAGAGCTTGTGTTTGGTGTTTTAAAACCTTCTTGTGGCAGAGATAGAGACAGTGATGTTTCCTATTTCCTGTTCCGGGACTCTCACACCGCCTCCAACCAGAGCTCAGAACTCCCTGTTGCGGCTGTCAGCAGTCCAACAAAGAGCTGCTGCGAGGGCCTGAACACTGAGATACGCATGAACACACCGTGACGCGCCCCAGATTGTATTGCAATGATTTTATTCCTCCACACGTAAAATACAACTAGCACTGCAGTTACCAAATGTAAAGTTACTTTGTGAGTCAAAATATGTCCGTTAGTGTGGCGGTCAACAGAAAGTCTTCCCTCCCAGGCTCCCCCCTCTATGTCAAAACCCAAAAAACCAACAGGTGAACAGGTGAAGCAAATAAATATGTTATCACTTCCGACTTGACTTGACTTTCTCTAAAAAGCGTCAAAATGTCTCATGATATATTGTTTGTCAACCTTTTATTTGTGTTTAAAGAAGGAAAAGAAAATTGCAATACTCAATACTTCTAGAATCGCAAAAAAAAGAAAATCGCAATACAAATGGAACCGTCATGTATTGTGAAAGAATTGGGACAAAAGCATATCGTCCCAGCCCTAATATATATCTATATATACATTACTACATTCCTTTTTACATTCAGTTTGAATTAATTTGCAATACTGTCTACACAAATAATAATAATATTACTATTAATTCATGTTTTTCTTTATATTTAAGCTCTATATCTGTTTTTTTGTCTGAGATTGAGATTTAGCTTGTAGTTGTGAGATTTTTCTTTTGAACTATTGTGTTCTTTTCTAACTATTTATAATGGGCATTGTTGGAGGCTTAAGATTTTCATTGCAAGTGATCACATGACTGATAAAGAACCTGAACATAACTGTTGATAAGATTCCCTTTAGCTCATGGTTCGCAGCTTGCAGAGTCAAAAGACCAATACTACTGGTGTGCGATGCTGCAAAATTTGGTATCGATCCAATACCAAGTAAATACAGGGCCAGTATCGGCGATACTTTTTAATAATTAAGGTGGATTCATCATCAAATTGCAAAATCGCAATGAATTTTCATGACCTTTTAAGTGTTTTTGTGATTTTTCCTTTGGATTATTAATAAAATGATGGAACAACAAATCAGTCTGTCTTTGTACTGTGTGTGTGTGTGTGTGTGTGTGTGTGTGTGTGTGTGTGTGTGTGTGTGTGTGTGTGTGCGTGTGCGTGCGTGTGCGTGCGTGTTGTTTCAGGTGTTGTGCAACGGCCCAGGGACCTGCGTTCCTCTGTGTGTGGCAGGACTCCTGCTTGGAATTCTGGGAATGAAGAAAGTCCTGCTTGTTTACGTTGAAAGCATCTGCCGGGTGCAGACACTGTCACTCACAGGAAAGATCCTGTACCCAATATCGGACTATTTCTTTGTGCAATGGTCGTCTCTGAGAGACAAGTACCCCAAATCTATTTTCCTTGGAAGAATAGTGTGAAGACATCGGTTACGCGTATAAACATGTTGTAATGCTCATGAATAAATGCTCTATTTTTATTTTTTCAGTTTTGTTTAGAGGTTCTTTAATTGAATCATTGTGTAGGTTTGATATTTCATACAGGATGCATTGCATGCAATGCAGGACATTTGATGTTACATAGATAAACATGAGCTCTTATTAGTATATACAAAAATAAATAAAAATACCATCTTAAAAATCTCTAACATAAAATCCTGCTTTTATTGATGATCTTGTAATGTCTTTGCATTTACATTTAATTAGTAGAGGGCTTCATGCATCACAGTATCTATTAAGAGGGAAATAAAATTGGATTTCTTCAGATTTTGAAACTTCACCTTCCCCTGCTGAAAGTTTAAATTAGCTTCTTCTAAGTCTCACTTTGCCAGACCCTTCTCCAAAGCGTGCTGGAGGAAGGTCTGGCTAGTCCACACATCCTTCGGGGATGGGAGGAAAAACATGCTCTGGTTTATTGGCATTTCTTTAAACCAATCAGAATCGTCATGGGCGGCGCTATGCTCCTCAGAGCTAGAAATAGTCGTTCAACAGAAAACTCAGATTGGACAGATAGTCTAGCTAGCTGTCTGGATTTACCCTGCAGAGATCTGAGGAGCAGTTAACCATAGTCCTCACAAATCCACCAGAGGTTAGAACGCCAACACAGAAAGAGGAAGGGGACGGAAAAGACATGCATACGGCGGAATTTCCTGTGGCACCGGAGCAATCCCGGAAGTGGAACGTCAAAGATATGGACTAGCTTCTTCTTAACCAAAACTTTGGCTTACATTTAATACATGTCATATCCTTTGCGGTGTAAGGAAATGTCTGTAACGAGTGCTTAGATGCCCACATTGGTCATTTATGCACAACGTGCTCCCTTACCTTGTTGTTCAACATCATTGACGCCACTTTTATCATGTGAGAGTGCCTTGTAAATGTGCCTATTTTTGTTGTGCTAACATGTAAAAATGCAATATAATATAACCAATGCATCTGTCAAACGGTTGCATTGTTTCACGTGCTTACTGTTAAGATAACATGACTAGAGAAAAAGAAGAGAGAACTCAAAATTGTAATGCAAACAAATAATCCTATGCATTTCTTTGTAAAACAAATTGCATTAACAATGTGTTGGATCAACTCTTGTAATTTTTGAGAATAGGTAGTGCTGTTAATATTTTCACTCCATAATTCTCCATAATCTTTTAATAACTAATGTTAAATAGATGGAAAATTAGATCAATGGAAAGTTCAAGGGCTATAGTAGGAAGTCAGTCAGTCAGTAGTCTCGCATTGGCAGACCCTCCTCCACAGCACTGCTGAGGAAGGTCTGACTAGTCCACCTAGCATTCTGGGATGGGAGAAAAACGTGCTCTGGTTTATTGGCATTTCTTTAAAACAATCACAATCGTCATGGGCGCCGGACGTAGCCCCGGTGCCAAAGAGTGCATCCGGCAGAATTTCCTGGAAGTGGACCGTCGTGCATATACAGTAGACTAGTCAGTCAGTGATCAGAGTTGAAACCGAGACTGAAAAGGTCAGAATAACAGGCTAAAATAAATGTAGGTGTACAGAGGATTGAACTGAGACTTAAAGAGGTTTGGAATGATTACTTTGAGTTTAAAGCTTGGTGCAGTGAGATTATGAAAGAAACCGTGATTTAATCCAGGTTTATTGTTAATCCTACTTTGTGGAATTTAGAAGGTCACTTGAGAAAAGCAGCATCACTCAGGCTGTTAGTATTTAAAATATAATAACTACAACACAAGGCATATTAAAAACACCTCTCTTTACATAGTCTCACATTGCCAGACCCTCCTTCACAGTGCTGTGAAGGAAGGTCTGACTAGTCCACACAGCATTCCGGGATGGGAGAAAAACGTGCTCTGGTTTATTGGCATTTCTTTAAACCAATCACAATCGTCTTGGGCGGACAGAACCACGGTGCCTCTGCAAAACAGCCTTGTGAAGGAACTTGTTTTGGTGGAACGTGTGCACGCAGGGAGGCGAGCTCTGGAATTAAAATGGCTGTCGAGTGTGTGATGAGAATTTTTGGCGATCTATAAAAGAGATGATTATTGAGTATTTGAGCACTGATAGCTATCTAAATAATGTTTACAGATGCTTTACAAAGTCTCAATTAACTATTAACAAGGTATCGTATTCATCAGATGTAACTTCATAATAGCCATCCAAATAATATTTATTGACAGTTTATGAACAATTTCTTAACCATTAACTAATACTTAATATAATATGTGAAATGTTATGTGAGAAACAATAAACTGGTAAAATAACAAACGATAGCATAACTAATAATTCATTTCATAATTCAATTACATAATTATCATTTTGTTGTTAGTTAACAGTAAAATAACTATTAACTTAAGTTTAATTAACTAATATACAATTGTAACTATTGTTTTTCCATTAAAGGGGTATTGTTTTAAGTGTTGGTGTTGGTGTCCGTAGCATTGTCCCGGCTCTGTTGTTCTTTCTTTGTGCTGTATTTCCTGTTCCTGGACGGAGAACAGGACAGGAAGAGTTCTCAGATGATTTGTTGTACTAAACCGAACGGGAGGAGGGAAGAGAGGGAGCAAAGGTTTCGGACATCTGGGGCTATTTATAGACAGATCTGTGAGTATCTGTGGAGAGGAAACACACAGCTGCTTCACATTATAAGAGAGGAGGGTTC
Source organism: Sander lucioperca (assembly GCF_008315115.2). Classification (NCBI taxonomy): domain Eukaryota; kingdom Metazoa; phylum Chordata; class Actinopteri; order Perciformes; family Percidae; genus Sander; species Sander lucioperca. The sequence continues at coordinate 15,155,488 of NC_050195.1, read as the reverse complement.
ATCTCCTCTTTATGTGTTCACACTGACCACTCACACTCGGTCACCGCTCCTACCTTTAGCCCGTAGTGAATCACTACACAGAATTGGATTTTGGGCACTGGTTAGGTAAGTGGGATAGTGTGATATGCATGCTGTTTAGAAAATGGACCGATACTTACTATACATACATACATACTTCGAACCTCCAAATAAGGAAAGTCATCCGGAATATTTATTCAATGGAAAAGTTGACGTACCAACTATAAACTCAAAGGACATATCTGTGACAAGAACTGGAGAAAATGGACTGAATACATGGAAAGTGATGCCAACAAAATAACTGGACCCTCTGAGAATGACTGAGGAGGAATCTATTTGCCCATGTCTGAAATGCCCCTGAAAATGTTTGTTTATGCTGCTTTCATATTGTAATTGTAATGGGAATATATTGTACTGAATGTACAGGATGTAAATTAAAAATGAAAATAAAAAGTTTAAAAAAAAACAGTTACTGATTGAGGGAACACTGGGAAACTGACAACTCTCGTTCAACAAGTCCAAGGCAAATCAAGACGACAATGTCACATATACATATATCTTTTTGGTGTTAGGTACAGTATGCCACTGTAAAAGCAATAAATAATTAAAGCTGCAAGCAACGATGGACGGGCCCTCGCTCCTCTGCGTGCGTCGGGGTTACCGGCGTTTGCTGCTTCTTGCGACTGTGCATTTGCGTGGCACTCAGACACAGCAAATCGCCACCAATGAAAAGGGAACTCCCTGCCGAGTTCAACGATACCTAACACAAGACTCTACGTCATACGGTTTATGAGCTGTGAAAAGGGGCGTGGCCAATGTATAGGGGGCGGGCCAAACCTTTACCAATAAAAATGGAAGTCTCTGCTGAGTTCATTGATACCTCACACAAAAATCTACCTTAAATGGGTCACCATTTATGAAAGGGGGCGTGGCTTAAGTATTGGGGGGCGGGCCAAACTATGACCAATGAAGAAGGAACTCTCTGCTGAGTTCAATGACACCTCACACAAGAATCTACCTTAAACGGTTCAAATGTTATTAAAGGGGGCGTGGCCTGCGTAAGTGGGCGTGGTTACAGTATAGGGGGCAGCTCAGTATCACATGTAGACCACACATTCTAAGTTTCATGTAAATCGGACGATGTTTGTCATATAAGGCGCATTTCCTGTTGCCAGCGGGGGGCGCTATGACCAAAAGTCAATTTTGGCCTGTAGGTGTCCTCAGGCCTGGACCCTTGTCAATTGTGAGAAATTTCAGGCAGATACAACAACGTACACTCAAGTTACAACAACTTCTTTGTTCATCGCTAAACACTCAAAATGGCCGCCACGCCACGCCCACACCGTCTGATGAAAAGTTTTTCTTTTAATAACTTTTCATCTTTAAGGTGTTGGGATGATAGAGACCAAGTTTGAAGTACATCGGATGAAATCTCTAGGAGGAGTTCGTTAAAGTATAGCACCTTGACTTTTAGGCCTACTTCCTGTTGCCACTAGGGGGCGCTATGACTTTAAGTAAATATCGGCCTTTATTTGTCCTCAGGGTTGGACTCTTATGAATCCTGAAAAGTTTTGAGCCAGTTGGACAATCAAGTTACAGCCACTTCCTGTTTTGATGGCGAAACGCACAAAATGGCCGCCCCGCCAGAGCCACGCCCTATGACGAAAAGTTTCTCTTTTAACAAATTTTCATCTTTAACGTCTTAAGATGGCACAGACCGAATTTGAAGTTGATCGGATGAAATCTCTAGGAGGAGTTTGTTAAAGTACGACATGTGGAAATGGCCAAAATCGCACTAATTTTGAACTTTGAATTCAAAATGGCGGACTTCCTGTTGGGTTTAGGGTATGGCTCCAATGACGTTTTTTGTACGTCTTGACATGATACATGTGTTTACCAAGTTTCGTGAGTCTACGATAAACGCACTGCAGGAGCTCAATTTTTTTTTAACTTTGTAGGGGGCGCTAGAGAGCCATTATTGGGCGCCTATTCCCGAAACCCTTAAAATACGTAAATTTTCAGCAGAATTGATGCGACCGCCAAATTTGGTGAGTTTTTGAATATGTTAAGCCCCTCAAAAAGCCAATTTACTTGCAGAAAATAATAATTCCTTCAGTTTCAATAGGGCCTTCGCCGCTGGCGGCGCTCGGGCCCTAATAAACTACAAACTGTACAATACATCTATGTAGATGTAATAACTTTTAAAATAAAGCGGTTCTCCACGTTTGCACAGATGAAAGGGAGCCTCTTTAGAGACTTAGCACAGAAGGCTAAACACAGCTGCAGCTCATAGGAGACACGATGAGTCTACCCACAGGATTTCAATCAGGAGAGACTTCGTTGAAAGGTGCAAATAAGTTTATTCATCACATGATGCACAAGGTTGAAATGGACAGCGTCTTTGGCGATTAGACTCCATCGCTATGTCATTTTTAGAGAGGTAGAGAGGCCAAAAAAATTTTGGAAACGGCTTGCACACAAAACTTTTAATTTAGTACAGTATGGTAACATTAAAGTTTTGAGTACACTAAACATAAAATAAATGTGTCACATGAGTGTTATCTGAAAGGAAATTTATGTCAGTTTAACATAACTTTTTTTAGTCATGCAACAAAAATAATTTGTGTTTTCTTAACATATAATTCTACGTTATATTAACATAATTATCAGGTTGCATAATGTGTATTTTTATGTTTATTAAACTCAAAAAGTTATGGCAGAAAATGGCTATAGCAGAGATAGCATGAGTGCGGCCACCCAAGGGCCCCATGCGAAATAGGGGCCCCTCTAAAGCCACTGATCTTGCATCACTTTACACAAAAGGACCACTAGTGAAGTGACACATCACAGCTTAATGGCTGAAGGAATCCTATTACTGCTCAAAGTCTAATGCTGCAATACTCCAGCTCTTATCAAACGTAACAGTCACTTAAATCAGCACAACAATGACAATTACCAGGCAACAAAAATTCTAAGACACGTTTAATAAACGGAATTCATAAAGTTACATTTGTATTTTGAACAAACTGCAAACTTTTAAGCAAATTTTAACACAACTCTATTTACCGCCTTGCATCATGGGAATTGACCAGCCAATGAACCAATTGCATCTGACTGCAGTACGCAGATCGGGGTTGGGCTAAATGTGGGCGGAGCTAAACGTTTGACTTTTGAAAAGTACTTTCCATTTCATTTTGAGAAGAGTGAAATGCCAAATTCACAATGTTTTTAGTGTGTAAATTGAACACTTTTTAAACATTTTGTTCAACGAGAAAGGAACTGCTTGTCAAATGAACATTAAACAACTGAGTAGATATTTTTACACCAATTTGTAAGTTCAAACAACTAATAAAAAAACCTAATGCACGAATTCTATGCTGTCCATGCTGTAAATTTCATGTGTCCCTTCTATTCAAACATTTTAAGTTAGACAAACAAAGAAATGGAAGTTGTTCTCAACCTTTAAATTAAACGTTGCTTTGACTAGTTAAACATTAATTATATGTACTAAAAAAATAATACGTTGGTAAAAACACAAAACATTGTGGCAGTTTCATGTTAAAACAGCACACAATGTTTGTGTTCAGCATAACTCTGGAACTTGTGTTGTAATTATGTGTTTTTGTTGTGTTAAGTGAACACAATATTTTCATTTTGTTGAACCTGAAAGTGACCGCTTGTCATATGAACATAAAAACATTGAGTACATATTTTGACAACCTTTTTTTAGGTTTACTTAACTATAAAAATATATGCTAAGTGCACAGTATATGTGTTGTTAATTGGCCTTGAACTAATTATGTGATGTTGACGTTATACATTTAAGTAGAATGAACTCAAAAGTCAAAAATTGTTGACTTAACATAAAAACATTATGTCAACCTCACATGGGATGATTTTTTGTGTCAAATGAACATAAAGTTTTTATGTTGTTTTGACAATCCTGAACATTTATGTGGACGTAACATTAAAATTTTGTGTCATGGATGGATTGGGGTTTACAGTGTAGACACTGGTGGTGGTGAAGGAAGTCTTATATTACATATTGGAACTTTAAGAAGCCAGAATCAGTGAATCTTTACTCAAACAGATTCATCGATTATCAAAATAGTTGCTGATGAATTTAATAGTTGACAACTAAGCGATAGTAGCCTGACAAGCCAGACCCACATCCAGATGTTGGGTCTGGGAACTCACCATTGGCAGGGCTCAATCCGAGGGGCGGGATAAACGGTTGTCTTTCAAATTCCCTCTGCACGCAATTGACCCTTTGCATGTGACGTCACGCTCCACTCGCGCGAATTATGAACGCCATGATGGACGGCGGAAGAGCTATGCTGTAGATGGACGGCAAGCTAAACTCGTACGTTTTCATTCGTGTTTGTGTTCTCACATTCACAATCTGCAGAGTAATCCTCACCAACACAAGCATGTGTATGTATTGTCTTTCTGTTTTAAATGAGTGATAAATAAAATGATCCTCAACCAGCTAGCTGCCGTGCTAACCAGCTGTCCTGCTAACAGGTCCAACCCGACGATGACCCACATAACTAGCTAACATCGGTTATTCACTGACCTAGCTACATATCCAAAAAAGAAAACCGTTCCCTTGATCATTTAACTTAACACACATACAAAAAATATTGGTTAAATTAAAGATGACATGGCACGGAAACTAGCTTCAAAAACGAGTTAAATGCGGGTCTGCGGAGCTCCTACCCCGGCTAGCTGCAGCTAGCTTTGGACTGCTCGCTAGCTGCTGCCCATCGCGTCGTAATATCCACCGGTCAAATCTAAACATAGGCTACACAGCGAATATAATCACAGATAAGAAGATGGCTAGATGTTACAGTTATGTGTGGTTACTACTGATCATATACACTCCGTGATTTACTGCATGGATTAACGTGTGATAGATAATTAATGACTGCACTTCCCAGAGCTGGGATGTGTTCAGGCATCCATTAGCTAGGAAGTTGCATTGGCACACCCAGTGAACAACGGTATGTGGGTAGCCACGACCGACCATGTCTTCTAAAAACATGGGCTACGTGTTATATAAATCTTTACTTAAGTAAAGAATAGATGTTAATACAAAATAAACCCTAGATTGATGTCTTATCTTTTCCATTATGAGGTACCTCCCCCCGCCGTTAGCGTAGCATCGTGTAGCTGTAACCCAGCCAGCTACAAAGAACTGGTTAGCATCCAGACTTTTAAAAGCTTTGAGATCAGCACCAGTATATGGGGGTACCCTGTTTACCACATAGTGGTACAGATCAGCACCAGTATATGGGGGTACCCTGTTTACCACATAGTGGTACAGATCAGCACCAGTATATGGGGATACCCCGTTTACCACATAGTGGTACAGATCAGCACCAGTATATGGGGGTACCCCGTTTACCACATAGTGGTACAGATCAGCACCAGTATATGGGGGTACCCCGTTTACCACATAGTGGTCCAGATTAGCACCAGTATATGGGGGTACCCCGTTTACCACATAGTGGTACAGATCAGCACCAGTATATGGGGATACCCCGTTTACCACATAGTGGTACAGATCAGCACCAGTATATGGGGATACCCCGTTTACCACATAGTGGTACAGATCATCACCAGTATATGGGGGTACCCCGTTTACCACATAGTGGTACAGATCGTGTGGACTGAAGTCGGGCAGACTCGGTGATTTAATGAGGTCCGTGAAAACGGAGGGAGAACGAATTAAGGGTCGGTATCCAATCCTACTATATCCAACTTCTCCAAATACTGCTCTTTGTGAGCATCTACCAGATGCCCTACCTCGACCGATAACGGCACGACAACTTGTTGTTCAATAGAAGAAGCCATATAAAGCCATAAATACAGTTTATTTAGTGTTATGTATTTCAAACTGATTGAAACTATGAAACTTTCCGCTCGTCCACTACTACAGTTTGGCTTTTCCAGCTCACAGGCCAACGGAGAGTTGCTAGACTGACCCTGGCTGCAAATTACATTTGCTGCTGCTAGGGTGGTCTAGATTTTTAGGCTACAGATCTAGAACGCACGTCCTAAATAGTGCTCTCAAAAGGTCTGACAATGAAACGTGAACAGTAGTTCCAATGACACGTCCACGGTAGTCGTTGCTACGGTCTGCTGACAAATGAAAATTACAGTTGCTCACTGGAGAGAAAAATCATGGAGTGTCTGTTATATTGGCAGGAGTACATGGGAGAGCAAGGGGAGTGATTTCAGACACAGCCCAGAACAGGGTCATGACTCTGGACACTCACACTGCGGGGGATGGCCGCAGGAGGAAGATGACATAACTCTTTATTTGCATATCAGTGCTTATGCTGTGAAGAGAGGCTCTTTGCTATGAATAGAAAGATCTGTGATCATCAGTCCACTTTGGCAACCGAGTCAGGCGTTTGCATTGCATCTACTTCATTTCCAGAAATAACGTTACTACAGAGGTCTGAAAGGTCACTGCGTCTAACCCCAAATTTGGTAATTTTGGCAATAGGGTTCCCTGTTTCACGAGTGTGATGGAATATGAGTCCAGAGTTGGAAAGTAACTTACTGTACGTTACTGTAATTGAGTCGTTTTTTTGTGTCCTTTGACTTTTTAAAGTCCTTTTTAAAATCTGCAATTTTACTTTTACTTAAGTATGTTTTGTTTGAAGTATTGCACTTTGCTGCATTTTAAATCACATCCGTTACTAAAAAAATAAATAATTGGCATAGTTTTTTTTCTTTTTTTATCGGGTTTGTGTCACTTTGTTAATTGTGATTTGCTTCTTGCTTCAGCATTCTGGTATACTGGGCATAAACAGGAGGCAGCGTGTATCCTCCGGCCGTTGCTGTTGTTGCCATGGTAACGTTAGTAGCTTAGTCTCAGAGAATGAGACTTGATAAGCGATATAGTCTCACTACGACAGACCTTCCTCCACAGAGGGTCTGGCTAGTCCACACAGCATTCTGGGATGGGAGAAAAACATGCTCTGGTTTATTGACATTTCTTAAAACCAATCACAATCGTCTTGGGCGGTGCTAAGCACTGGACGGAGCCACGGTGCCTCTGCTAAATAGCCTCGGGAAGGAACTTGTTTTGGTGGAACATGTGTACGTTTTAAGGTTGTTTTAGTCGTGCAACAGAAAACTCAGATTGGACAGATAGTCTAGCTAGCTGTCTGGATTTACCCTGCAGAGATCTGAGGAGCAGTTAACCATAGTCCTCACAAATCCACCGGAGGTTAGAACGCCAACATAAAGAAAGAGGAAGGTAACGGACATCTGGGCAAAAATGAGTGAAATCCGGCGTAATTTCCGGCAGCAACAGAACAATCCAGGAAGTGGAACGTCGTTGATATAGACTAGGGGCTCGGAAAAAGCAGAGCAGTGTGAATGCGAGGTGTAAACGTAGCAAAATATAAAATTTTTAAACCAAAACATGGCAATGTAAATGTAGCCTGAGTTGGAATTCTGAAATTGGAAGTGAATCTTTTATCTTTAGAGACCTGAGACAAACACCTGAATTGTTTCTCTCTCTCAGAATTATGGTCACAATCTTTTTTTAAGGAAAACGATTTGAATTGAGCATAGTGTACATAACATTACACAACATTAATGTTGAATTTGCATCTCCACCTAAGCTCATCAAGTGATAGAATAGAATATCTTTATTGTCATTCTACAAGTACGAGATGAAGATCGCAACCTTTGTATCAATGCTTATAAAAAAAGTAAATATATAATAAAAAATAAAAAATAAGGAGTACATATAGGTAAAATTAGCAAAAAAGGGACAGTAGTAACAAACAATATCTGGAAGTGTCACCAATAGCCAGCAGTATTTTATTGAAATTGTGCACATAGAATAGAATAGAATAGAATGCAAGTTTTTTATTGTCCAGCCGAGGCCGGGAAATCCTCTTTGGTCTCACCAAAAATAACATCCTGTTACATTAGCTCAGAGTACATATAAAACATTACATCAATGCAAACATACACAGTGCACAATATTCTTTTTATGTAGAAAGGCGCAGATTGGTGGAGCTTAATAATTAGGTTTATTGCACTGGGTATAAAAGATCTCTTATAGATATTAGTGTTTGCCAGAGTACTCTGTATCGTCACCCTGAAGGCTTAAACTCAGAATGGAGGGGATGTTTAGTGTCACCAATGATAGTCCAATAAAGTGGCTTAGAGTTTTAACAGAAACAGTAGCTGCCAACAATTTAATAAGTGCAAGTGATGCAAATGACTTGGATAATATATCATTCAGCCCCTCCTAATTTCAATGATTTCTATGAAACCTTCAAATGTTAAAATTTGATTTAAAGTGCTCATATTATGCTCATTTTCAGGTTCATAATTATATTTAGAGGTTGTACCAGAATAGGTTTACATGGTTTAATTTTCAAAAAACACCATATTTTTGTTGTACTGCATATTGTTGCAGCTCCTCTTTTCACCCTGTGTGTTGAGCTCTCTGTTGGGAGTCGCACATGCTCAGTATCTAGGTAAGGACTACTAGCCAGTCAGAAGCAGAGTATGAGGGCGTGCCCTGACAGTACCTAGGTAAGGACTACTAGCCAGTCAGAAGCAGAGTATGAGGGCGTGCCCTGACAGTACCTAGGTAAGGACTACTAGCCAGTCAGAAGCAGAGTATGAGGGCGTGCCCTGACAGTACCTAGGTAAGGACTACTAGCCAGTCAGAAGCAGAGTATGAGGGCGTGCCCTGACAGTACCTAGGTAAGGACTACTAGCCAGTCAGAAGCAGAGTATGAGGGCGTGCCCTGACAGTACCTAGGTAAGGACTACTAGCCAGTCAGAAGCAGAGTATGAGGGCGTGCCCTGACAGTACCTAGGTAAGGACTACTAGCCAGTCAGAAGCAGAGTATGAGGGCGTGCCATGCTAGCAGCTAGGCGAGCATTATAAGGTGTGTTCCAAAGTGACCACGTTTGTCTCTGAAGTAAAGGCTGGACTACAATAGAGCTGTTTGGAGCAGTTTGTGAACAGTGTTTTCTGTTGGAGATGGTAAGTCCCTTTGGGGTGGACTTTGGGCTTTTTCACTTTGTAAACCTATAACATGCACAAAAAAGATATATAACACAATAAAGGAAAGGGAAAAAGCCAAGAAGCATAATATGAGCACTTTACGTCTAAAGTGTGTTGAATTGTGTTGAATGACCAAGAACAATGCAAAGCAGTCACTGTGTAAACTCATGGTGAGAGTGTGTAGTCACTGGGCCACAGCAGTTCCATTCATGCCAACATGCAGTCAGTTTATGAAAGCCATTCATGTCACGAACAATACTCAGTGTCTGCAGTAATACTAAATACAGATATTTGCAACAGTAGGCTACTCAAGTTAAAAAAAATAAAACTGTAGTGTGACCCATTCTTAAAGAGCGACAGGAGAGGGAGTAGCCCTGTACAAACCGGCTGCTCTGATTGGCTGTTGTGGTTACGTCAATCATTTAGAGTTTTTTTTTTTGCAATCTGAGCCTGTCCCGCAGACAGCAGCCTACAGTCTCTCTGGTACTCTTCTCAGTCAAGCTCACGGAATATTTCCCTCCTGTCTGGGTGTTCAAGGGAGCCGAAGCAGCCAAGCAGGAGTTTTCCCACAGCAGGATCTGTGCTACATAGTAGCTGAGGAAATATATTCGGGTTTTTACGAGCAAAAAAAAATCAAGAAAATGACACATTTTAATAAGGGGCCAGCTTATGGATTATCTGCTGAAGTGAGAAGCAAAGTAAGTGACTTTTTACCTTTCTGTCTCCGAGTGGAAAACATCTTTCAGACACTTAAAAAAAGAAAGAAAAGAAAGTGAAAGGCTTAGCTAACGCATTATAGTGCGTAGTCTCCTCGTATCGTAAACCCAGTCTGGTAGCTCTCGTTCTTTCTCTCAGAGGAAAAGCAACACGCTTCATCCAAGTGGTATTTTAACGTCCATTTGCCAACAGCAAAGGCTGCCTAAACTTTCCCCAAATTGCCCGAGTTTCGGGAGCCTTCTTTGCTGCCCGGGTGTTAACGTAAAAAGACAAATGAGCGTTGCATTCAGTCAAATGAACCACAATCCTTCTAAACGTTTATCTTTACACCAACAAAGACTAGCAGACAGACAATGTGAGCCAAGTGTAACAGTTGAGATTTCAGCGGAGTATTAAGGTCTATCCGAGGGGTTGGGTGGAACGTTCGCGTACAACAAATTAAAGTCCAGCTCCTAAACTTTTAACCGAAGTTGTCCGAACCGTGCCGACTATAAACCGGGTACAAAGTGATTATTCTAGAAATATACGGCCTACACCACTCCCCCCCCCTCCTCTCTCTCTCTCTCTCTCTCTCTCTCTCTCTCTCTCTCTCTCTCTCTCTCTCTCTCTCTCTCTCTCTCAATGATGGGAAGCAAACTTTCCTTCCGTCCCTCTTTGTTTTGGATCACAGGAACACTTTTAAAATGACATGGAGTTAAAGCCGATACGTTAACTTATTTTGATGATATGATGCACCGTGTGTTTCCATTGTAAAGCCTCTTTAATATGATAAAAAAAAAAAATTCATTGTTTGTGTAGGGGAGGAGCCAGCTGGGGCTGTGTGGCTGCTTTATGGATGTACGACATCTATTGATTCCCTCACTGTGTGTCTGTGTGTGGATATGTCGCACTCTTTTATAATTAGATTGCCACGTAGTAATGGGATTATAGGCGCTTTCTATTATTAATATGATCAATCAGGAAAGTATGCAGCACTGCAACAGGAAGCCACAATGCAAAAAAGTGTCAGTTTTGGTCATTAAAATAAAGTAATATAAATGAAAGGTGTCCATATCAGAGTTATTATAGTTATTATTGTGTGTGTGTGTGTGTGTGTGTGTGACGACTTTTCATCAGAATACAGCATAGAAAATCTGTTTAGAAATAGTATTGGACATCGAGAACCGGTTCCGACTTGGAATCGTTTTAAAAATTACGATTCCAAAAATCACCATTGAATCAAAATAAAACGTTCCTCTTATTTGTGAAATTAAGCATGTGACCTGTTTTAACTCCGCCCCCTCAAAGATCGAAATTCAAGAATCAATAAGAACCGGAATCGAAAGGAAGAATCGGAATTGGAATCAGAATTGTTCAAATCAAAACGATTCCCAAGCAGAGCAGCCGGAAGACATCAGAGGGAAAACCATAACACGCTTTCACCATCAAATATGATCCTGTTTCACTAATATCAGCGCTATCATAATAGGCTCGTACGAGATGAGCCAGGCCTGCACAGAATCGATCACCGGCAATCGCCGCCCAATGCATACTGGTTAGAATCCGAATACTTTATTGATCCCCTCAGGGAAATGATTTAGTTGCAGTTGCTCACAGTCAAGTTCATAGTAAAAATAAGAGTAAGAAAAGAGCAAGTCAGTAAGCGTATAAAGTAACATAGCTACAGTAAGAAATACATAAAAACGTTAAGTAGAAGTAAAGTGAGATTAGGTTTCAAGCAGAGATGGCAAAAGTACTCCCTTCCCGTACTCAAGTAGAAGTACAGATACTTGTGTTAAAAAATACTCTGGTAGAAGCCTTGCGAATGACAACCATTTTTTTATGCAAAGCTACCGGGACCACACAAATGTCAGATAAGACCAAGGATGATTGGGAATGTCTTACTGCTTCTCTGCTGAATCTGGGATCTCCGTTTTCTTCATTTTCAATCATGTCGCCGTCCATACTACTGTGCTAACGTTACCGCCATCAAGCCGTAATGAATGCCGCCGAATCTGTCGAGTCATCTTGTAGTAGTGCGTCAAGTGCAACGTATATTCCCATCCAATTAGATTGAATTCGGTATTGATGACACGAAAAATAATAACGGTAACTCCACTGAAATTATTTGAAACTAATGTAACGAGCCAATTTTGTAAAATGTAAGGAGGAGAAGGTACCAGTATTCGTGTTAAGCAGGCATGATCGACCTCCTGTGGCGCTCTGCGGTGCATCGTGGGTGTGATTTGTGTCCGACTTGCTCTGATACTCATGGATGATATTCTCACGAGATCGAGACGGCCGCAGTTTTTAGAGCCAGCCGCCGCAGTTGCTTTCCACCGACTGCAAGACCCAAGGCATGCTGGGAAAACGCCTGGCTGATCTAACAGTTGATTGGTTCAGAATTGACTCAACATGGTGACGTTTTATATCTTATGTAACTTTTTATTGTTTGTTAATCTGAGGGATTTTAACTGCTATTTGTCTGATTTAAAGGCTTATTCTGTACAGAACACATGTTGTGTGGCTGATAGGTTTAGAAGTCAGAGAGACTAAATCTGATCAGATTACAGATCATCTACAGTCTGTTGATTAACGTCAGCAACAGATCACATGTAGAGCATTTTAACAGCTACTCTGTCTTAATAAAAACAACTGGAGACTGTGTACAAGCTGATATATGGGCCTGATAACATTTTATTAAATCGGAATCGGACCTAACAGGATGTGAGTGTTTCTGTGACTTCCTGTTCAGACTGAAGGCTGCTGGAAACCGTCCAGCTTGACCGTGGCCCACTGCTGAAGGGAGTCTTGACAGTTCTCCCCTCAAACAAATTGGAGTTTCAGATAGTGCTGGGCAATGTATCGATATTATCAATATATGAGGCTAGATATCGTCTTAGATTTTGGATATCCTAATATCTTGATATGACAATATTGTTTTTTCCTGGTTTTACAGGCTACATTACAGTAAAGTGATGTTTTTTTCTGAACTTACCAGACGTTCTATCTGTTCTGTTATTTGCCTTTACCCACTTAGTCATTATATCTACATTACTGAAAATTATTTATCACAAATCTCAATGTGTAAATTTGTATGTGAAAGCACCAATAGTCTAGCCTGGCTCGGCCCTCCTACGTACTTCCGCTCAATTTTCATTTTCTTTCAGTACTACGTCTGGGTTTGCGGTATATTCTTGGGTTTTCTCCGGCCAAATCTTTACTGGTCCAATCAGCAAACAGAGGGAGTGGCTGAGAACGATAACGTTGAGGTCGTGCGCTAGTTTGAGTTGTAGTTCCGTAATGGCGGCGGAGAAAGATGCGAGCGAAGCCATTCAGTCTGTTGTGGCAACGCTGCCAAATATCCAGAAGTTAAAGCAACACTATGTAACTTTTCCCTCTTCAGTTCCCCTACAGGTTGTCTCATTGCCGCGCGAGCTGTAGTTCCAATGAGACAACCTGTAGGGGGACCGAACAGGGAAAAGTTACATAGTGTTGCTTTAAAGGCCGAGCAAGAACAATCTTTGCTGAGTTGTGTTGGTGGCCATGATGTGGCCCTCCTCCCCACGGGGTTCGGGGTTTGATTTTCCAGCTCACTCCGTTAGTGGTGAAGGAGTTGGCTAAGGCTAACGCTAGCGATGCTAAGCCGACGTCACGACCAAACGTTAGCGATTGGTTATGGCAGATCCAATAGTTTTAAACTTCAACAGAGTACCCGCCTTCATGGAAGTTAACACTTGTCAATGGAGAGTGGCCAGACTCTCTGTACAAATGAAATGGACCAGAGTCTGGTAGGACCAGGCTAATGGACCAGAGTCTGGTGGGACCAGGCTAATGGACCAGAGTCTGGTAGGACCAGGCTAATGGACCAGAGTCTGGTAGGACCAGGCTAGTGTACCAGAGTCTGGTAGGACCAGGCTAGTGTACCAGAGTCTGGTAGAACCAGGCTAGTGGACCAGAGTCTGGTGGGACCAGGCTAATGGACCAGAGTCTGGTGGGACCAGGCTAGTGGACCAGAGTCTGGTGGGACCAGGCTAGTGGACCAGAGTCTGGTGGGACCAGGCTAATGGACCAGAGTCTGGTGGGACCAGGCTAATGGACCAGAGTCTGGTGGGACCAGGCTAATGGACCAGAGGCTGGTAGGACCAGGCTACCAATAGTCAACCATACAATATCGCGGCAATATCGACATCGATGTATTTGGTCAAAATATTGTGATATTTGATTTTCTCCACATCGCCCAGCTCTAATTTCAGATATTTTGTTTCCCGTATTCTGGTGACTTTTAAAGAATGAAAATAATAAATACACTGCAACAGCATTTTTATGTTTTTAAATGATTTCAAGTTGGTTTAGTTTTTTGATTCATGCCACTGGTACTCCAGCAGAGTACCAGCAGGAGGGAGGGAGGCCAGGCTGTAGGCCAGGCGCACGCCACGGACCCACAGATGGCTGTCCTCCATTGCCCACACACCCCTGGGTCCTGGATGCCTTAAGCGAGAAGGAATGGGAGGCTAGTGGTCTCTGGAAGACAGCTGGCCCGACTCATGCGGACCCGACGGGCTGGGCTGCCCTTCTCCAGCCCCGGAGGGTCAGAGAAAGAGGGAGAGAGGGGGAGCGCCAACGGGGAGGAAACAGCAGAGTAGTAGGGCTTGTACACGCTGTACAGTGCCAGAAACAGGTTGTAATAGGGCTGCGCAATCAATCAAAATTTTAATCGTGTTTACGATTTTGGCTCCTAATGATCACAAAAACAGAGTAATCGAGAAAAACGATTATTTTGCACATTACGTTTTGCAGATGAACTTTTCCTTTGTCTTGTGTTCTGAATGGGGGAAAAAAATTTCAAATGGGAAAAGTATGAAGAGTAATGTCACAGTTCAATGTGTTTTCACTCTTGATTTGTTTAATTGTTTGTGTTTTTAAGTTTAATATTTGCAACATCTGTCCATAAGAAAATGAGTAATCATGTTAAATGATCCTGATTTCAACATTGACCAAAATAATCGGGATTATGATTCATAATCGCGCTAGGTTGCAAAGAAAAGGTGTGAAAATGTGCTATAAATCTTAAATTAAATCTTAAAGTAGAGATGGCGAGTTTATTGCATTTGGGGAGATTTTTATATAGCAGCAGTGCTGTGCCGCTAGTCTGGCTATCACCAGACCAAGCTCAATCTTTTAAGATTGAACATTAGTCTGGGGAGTCTGCTCTGTATTTTCTCTGCACAAGAGGCGGGATCAACGGGCATAGTTCAAATGACTCTGTACGCAATTGGATATTCCTTCAACCAATCAGACCAACGATCCAGGTGATGTAGCAGCGACAGCGGTGCTTCGGTGGCCACCATGTTGAATGTAAACAAAAAGCTGCTTGCCGTCGCTTCTCTATCGTCATCGTGTTAAACCCGCTAATAGTGCGCCAGGTGGATAAGCCAGTTTGTGATTGGTCCCCGCAAATTTGTAACGGAAGCAGGATAGAATAATGTAAAGGTTTCCAGCCTGAGCTGCAGGGAGAAATCAAATCACCGGTAGAGCAGGCCAGTCTACTGCGCCGCTGCTAAATGCATATAGAGGAAACACTGGATACGCATTCCGTGTAAAAACTGCTTTCAGACAGAACACACAAACATCAATAACGGAGACTTATTCGGTGCAACACCGTCAAGCTCCCAAAGGCACAAAGAAATTACAGAGGCTCGGCCTTCATTTTGATCTCAACTACACACCTGTAAAGTTTAGTGACCGTATCATGCACGGTCTGAACTTTCAGTGTCATACGGTGGGATGATGGGATTTGCAATACAGTGTGGATAATGGACACTTCAGAGCACTGTCAAACATGGGCTGATAGAAAAGTGATGATCAGACACGAGGCTGTGTGCCTTGAGATTATGGCAGGTTTGAAGGTTGAAAGCTGTTATTGAAGGCTGTCTTATGACGGTTCAGGTGGTTTCTGGTCCACCTCAGTGTAATCAGTGCTGTCCCCCTCCCATCTGTTTCCACATGCTAGAAGCCTCAGAGACATCCTCAAAGACATCTGCGTGCAACCCTAAATTTGTGACTGAGTGGACTGTATGTAAGGAGTGTACTTGCTGACTGCATGTGTTAACACATCCACTTACGCCGTCACCCAGTGTAGTATAAATAGAACCGCGTCCTTTTTGAGAATACAGAAGTGGAAATAACTGCAAAAAATATATTTGCCAATGCAAAACTCCATGGCATGCTTTGATACCAAAGTATACTTGATTTCCAAAAATGGCTTAAGACATGCAGAAATGCTGGAAAGGTCTGTATAAATCACATGCATGTCCACTCTGTGTACTTTTGTCCTTTGTTATTCTTCCATTTAAAGTACCACAGACAGCTTGGAGCTGGATACAGGTAGCCTGGTTGACACCAGACCCTTCTCAGTTGTAACTGAGAGTGGGTCTGGGAAAGGTTCATTGACAGTTCATTTCCAAAGGGGCGTCACCAACGGACGCCACTCAAATGCCTCTGGGCGCATTGGATAGTCCTTCAACCAATCAGACCAACGATCCGGGTGACGCTGCTCTTCGGTAGCCGTCATGTTGAATGTAAACAAAAAGCTGCTCGCTGCGCTATCGTCGTCGCGTAAAGCCCACCTCAACGGTTTTGATTGGTGTAAAGCCCGCCTCAGCGGTTGTGATTGGTGTAAAGCCCGCCTCAGCGGTTGTGATTGGTGCCTCGATTTCGGGGACATTGGAAATGGGTTTGAATGGGCTCTTTGCCAGACTGACTTGCAGAGCAAATCTCAAATTTGCCGGAAGTTGGTCAGGGTTTACCCAGGCTAGGATACAGGGTTTCCCCCGGTGTATTGTAAAAATGGCGGCCCACCGGGCCTAGTTGTCCCCCACCAGGCCTAAGTCTCTGGGAATGATCTTTTTTATGTATTTTTAAGAGGTTTTTTAAACTACAGTTACAGTGGGGTAGCTCGGTTGGAAAATTAGATGTCATATTTTCCAATCTCCAGTTAGCTCTTAGCACTGACTTCATGTAGGGCCATTTGGAATCTGAGCTTTTTTAAATTCTTAATTCCACGCATCCGTCCATGATTCTGTTATCCCAGAAACTATTGGGCTCTACATTAATGCTGTGTCTGGTCCCAGCGGGGCTCTCGTCGCAAAAAGACACTTGCCACCGGGCTAAACAACTTTTCTGGGGGAAACCCTGGGGTACATATTAACAAGATACAACATTCTGATAAGATTTAAATTCCTCTTTTCCATTTGGAGGCGTCCGTATTCTAAATCTGTCTGTAAAGTGTAATGACTCTGGTTTTCTATCACAACTGCAGTCACGGAGGCCCAGTTTATTGCAGTAAAACCTCCTCTGTCAGAGAGTGCACATACATAAAAGGAGGAGGTCGGGCAGGGGCCCATCTGGGTTCCATTGCATGTGGTGTGATCAGTAGTCCATGCTCCTCTCCGAGCTGCATACATCACATTCCTGAAATCCTTCAGCAGAAACCCCTTGATGAGAACCCCATCCACTGGGCCTTCAGCCCACTGCAGTTCACTTTTCACTTTTTCCTAGCCTGTGTAGTAGACGTACTGTATGTTTCAGGTACAGGCCAGTTGACTCTTAATGGTTTTTGGGAAAAGGGTTCATTTAAAAGTAAAGTAAGATTTGTACAAATGACAGGGTATTCTGTTTTTTAAAGGGATTTTAAAACATAAGCGCAAATTACTCATGCTGCAACTTCAACGTTGCCTGTTCAGTTAGCTGCCGGGTCATCAGCTGGGGACCAACTTAAAAAAAGTTGTTCGGCGGCATTGGGGTCAATGAAACGGCCCATTTGTGTGACGTCCTGTTGTTCCTAAACCCCCCAACAAAGCACAAGTAGACTTTATATTTGAGAGAGAGAGAGAGAGAGAGAGAGAGAGAGAGAGAGAGAGAGAGAGAGAGAGAGAGAGAGAGAGAGAGAGAGAGAGAGAACTCCTGGGCATGATGGAAAGACTTTTTTTAGGCTCAGGGTGATATTATAGGACTGATAATTACGTGACTGTACAGCTATATATTCTTCCTTGGAATAGAAAAGAGAGGCCTTTTGGCTTTTGAAGAAAATGGAGACATTTGCAAAGAATGCTTTTATAATTCCAATTCTATGTGCAGTATCATTTTTTATTTTGTAAATAAACATAGATAATGTTAGAGCCATTGGTACTGTTATTCTTGTTTCCACAGGTATTTGCAAATTTATATTACAGTAAAGTGGTTTTGCCTACTACATGCCTCAAATTGTTTGGCTTTCACATTGGCTTATGAAAACATCAAAGTTCAACTTCAGCATGTTGGGTACGCTTGTTTAGAGGGGCAACTTCTAGTTCTGATTTGTGAGTCAAAACTGATGTTTAAGGGTTTGTATTGTTTGCAGGAAGCAGATGCTGCCCATCAACGGTCTGATATGTTGGGGTGGTATTGGTGCCAATACTGATCCTATAAGTGGATCAAGTATTGACGATCACGTGATTGATCCCCATTAAATACCCATTCTTTGTCAGTGTCAGGACAAAGTTCTGTGTTTCTGCTATCAGCATTAATTCCACCACCAGTTTTATAGAATGTGAGGTAAATGTGTGGAAAAAGAGAGAGCGACTATCTGGTACCAGATACCAGATAGTACTTTGTATCAGCATATATTTCCGCTAGTTGACGTATTGGAATTGGTGCTGGGAGAGGAAAAAGTTGGGGCATCCCTGTCATGTCATGTCATGTCCCCCCCACGTTTGATTTGTACCACTGGAATCAGCCCCGCTAACACCACATGTGAGCTGTAGAAAGAATAGCGATAGGAGTAGGAAACTGAAAAACGGTGTATTAGTTTACAATTCAGTTTGTCCAGGTTTCAGGTCAGTTAGTGTCATCTCTGTGATACAGAGTTCACTCTCTCTGCAAAGTTTAGTCTTTTTTTTTCCCACCTCGCTCCATCCACCATTACAGCACACCTCCTAGGCTACATTTACATTGCTACGTTTTGGTTTAAAAACTAATATTGCTTTTTTACGTTTCCCCCTCTCATTCCCCCTGCTCTGGTGTTTCCCCCTCTCATTCCCCCTGCTCTGGTGTTTCTGAGCCCCTAACCCAGAGACATTTGGAAACACTTCTGACCTGTTTTGGTTTGGAATCTGCGGGGTTGTGTTTCAGTCTCAACTAGGGATGCACCGATCCGACGTTTTCAGTCCCGATACCGATGCCTGGGCTTTGTGTATCTGTCGATACCTGATACCGATCCGATACCGTTGTTGAATTAATAATAAACTGTATACCTTCCACCTTATACTTTCCTTCCACCATGTGGAAGAGACTAAAGACACCAGACTTTCCTAACTAAACATTACTTTCCTAACTAAGACAAAATAACATAGATGGAATGTATTGAATTTTTATTTATTTCTACATTCAACTCTTTCAGCATGTGACATACGTGCGACAAAACTGGATCGGCCCGTGGATCTGTTAATTTTTCTGATCCCCGATCCAGCTATTTTGTCAGTATCGGGACCGATATCTGATCTTAATATCGGATCGGTGCACCCCTAGTCTCAACGGCCGCAAACGGAGACCTTTGGCAACACCAACACTGACGCAAATGTTTCTCCACCTGATTGGGTCATGACGTCTCGTTCTCAGAGACTAAGCTACTAACGTTGCCATGGCAGCTACCAGCAACAAGCAGAGTATACATGCTGCCTCCTGTTTATGCCGAGGATACCGGAATGTTGATGAGATATTTTGGTTTGGACATTAGTTTAAACGGAAATTAGTTCTTCTACTGGAGCTAAAAACACTTGATGGCAGAGTAAATTATCGACATAGATGTTGGCAACCCAACTTTAATCACAATTAACCCTTTTGCACCTGTGGTTCACTCTGTTTATTATGTTGCTGTAAATACGTTATTTATTTCCACCAATTATGGACATTTTAAGACTTCAATAACATGCGTTTTTACGTTAAGAAGAATAATGACAGGACACATGCAGCGTCTTTTAGCACCTGGAAAACTGGAGGCGCCTCAGTAAGTGAGCTCTCTACAGTGAGTCTCTCAGCATGTTGGCTCAGCCCACAGCTTTTAAACTGCTCTCTGTGGTGACTGACACATCAGGCTCCGCCGGTTTGTTGTCTTCTTCTCCTCACGAGGAAAAACATGCACTTATTTGTTTTACAAACCTGATGGAACAATTCTAAGATAAGACTTTATTGATCCATCCCATACTGGGGAAATTCCCACGTTACAGCAGCTCAAGTGGAACACAACAGATACGAAAATACACATTTAATAGTAACAGAAAGATATCTTTAAAAAATATAGGAATGGAAAAATAAGAGTAATAGTAATATGTACACTATAAATATCAAAACCTTTGCAATGCTGAAAACTTGACTTTGTTTATCATAAATATTGGACAAGTACATCATACTATATATGAGCCACATTATCTTGCAAAGCAGATACAGTAGAATAGTATTGCAGATCTTGAACCACTGCTTTTATTAATGGGTTACATAACTTAGTCTCATTTCTGTCACTATGTTGCTGTTTTTGGTACTAAAAGAGGTTTATCTCAATTTTGTTAGTTTTTAATTACAGTGTTTTTCCTTCTCAATGCTGTAACTCTTCCCTAACACTATGACCTGAGTGATGACACTACCTTTTTTGAATGTGTAATGATGATCGTTTGAGCAGAAAGAAATGTATATATATATATATATATAATGAGAATGTGAAAGAATGGAACTTGTTGGCTCACCAAGCAAAGCACGTCAATCTATACATTTTGATTTTGATGAGGCAGCAAAAAAGTCCTCTTAAAAAAAATACTAACCACCAGTCAGTATTGTATACTGACTGAATCCTTCAGCGTCTTTAAAACCCCCATCCTGAAGCGTCTGTTTGTTTTCTCCCCCTTTCCGTTCCGTGTGCCTGTGGGTGGCGTCTGGCTGTCATTTCAAGCAAACAGATTGATTGTGTTTGTGTGTGCAGAGCTGCTAGAGAGGTTAAGTCAAACAGCTCTGTTGTAACGGACACTAGTACAACAGTACAGAGCTGGAACACAAACCTTCACCTAACAGATGGGTCATCTAGGCCTACCTTAAAGGAGAATTCCGGTCGATTCCAACCCGTAGCTCTGTTGTTTGTAAATTAGGAGTACTGTCAGTAGTGAGAAAAACGAAACCAATCGGTGCTGCCTACACCGAGTTATCCTCCTGCTAGAGTTAGCACTCAACAGGCTTAAACAGGGCTTAAACAGGGCAAGTTTTAAACGTGTTTTTAGCCTCTAAACATGCTCGAAATGCCATTACAAGTGCTTAGCCATGTGCAGTTATTCCTTCCAAGGGAACACAGCGAATTTGACTGCAGTAGATGTGACAGAAAGCCATAAAAGTTGTATTAATCCATACCTC
Organism: Sander lucioperca; assembly: GCF_008315115.2. Taxonomy (NCBI): domain Eukaryota; kingdom Metazoa; phylum Chordata; class Actinopteri; order Perciformes; family Percidae; genus Sander; species Sander lucioperca. The sequence continues at coordinate 15,134,289 of NC_050195.1, read as the reverse complement.
TGTTTAATTTCTGGTTTATGGTGAAGCCCACACTAGTCGAATGCCGATCCCATACAAGCCAATATTCCAAAATGTATTTTTTCCACAAAAAAAACGATTTGCCGAGGTTCTTTCCATAGTAACGCGTATGTATCAACAAGCTGTAACCTGACACCACAGTGGAGCGAGCAGAGCTGCAGTTCAAGAGTTCAACAGCTAGGTAACCTAGCAACGGCAGCAGGGGGAGGAGCTCACAGAGCTGACAGACGGAGCTTGGAGTTAGATCAGGACTAATATGAGAAAATGGTTCCAGTTTGTGCCTTTCCAAATTGCGGCAACCAAATGAAGAGATATTTGAGCTTGAGATTTCACCGTCTACCCCTCCGCAACCGGGAGATTTCACAGTTGTGGCTGGTTGCACGTGATGCGGGTACATGATGCTCGTGTGGATACTGTATCTCAATGAGCACCGAGGAAGAAAGCCTGTGCTGTAAGGAATGGGATCTCATCCAGCCTGGTCTGGATGGGTCCCCAGATAACGGACATTGTTTCGGCCATACAGAGAGGTTTCCCCATCTGATCTCTAAGGATGTTCTGGAAGCGTTTTTTTTGTTTGTCCTGAAAGTAAATTGGAAGAAGCAGCCTAAACCGGACGGACCTGACGGCCAGCTGTCTAATGAGTGAGTACAACAGGCTGTCGTGACTCTGTCCTAGCTTAGGTACATTTGATTTTTGTTTTTATTGTTTTTAATTGCTTCTAAATATGCTTGTTGTATGTGTTGGTTTTATTGCTTATCTGTTTTTAATGTGCTATATGTGCTGTTTTTTACTGTAAAGTGTCTTTGAGTAGGCTACGATGAAAAGCCCTCTATAAATGAAATGTATTATTATTTATTATAAGTAAATGCATCACTTCTTTAGTGAAATAACCAAAGCTCGCCCTTCCTCCCCCCCAGCCAATGCAGACTCGTGGCCTACCGGGTGATTCTGGAGTGGGTTCTGGGAGGAGAGCCCCTTGGCTGTGGCACCAGAAGAACTTTGCCTACCTGTGTTGTAGCAGTGATCAGACCAGAGTACCCCTCCCCCACTGGAAGTTACACGGGATTCAAAGAGGCAGAGGACATTTTCTGAGTCTAATAATATGATTTCTAGTAATACTTGGTATTGCCATTACTAGGAATAAACAAAGCAATTGCACAGTTCTATTAGGAAAAAGTAAGAATATGTATATTGTACAAGTAAAGTAAATTGTAAGAATAAATAAATTGTAAGAATAAGTACATTGTACAGTTCTATAATATATTGCTGCACCTGTCTGTTATCAGTGGTTTTATAATATAACAGTACACATTACATTTGTGCTTTTGTGTCTTTACTTCAACAACAAAAAGGAAATTACAATATCACAATCTAGACACAATCAATGTAAAGTATGTACAGTGCAGTGTGTGGTTTTATACATAATCATGCTACACACAACTGTGAAATCTCCCGGTTGCGGAGGGGTAGACGGTGAAAGCTCAAGCTCAAATATCTCTTCATTTGGTTGCCGCAATTTGGAAAGGCACAAACTGGAACCATTTTCTCATATTAGTCCTGATCTAACTCCAAGCTCCGTCTGTCAGCTCTGTGAGCTCCTCCCCCTGCTGCCGTTGCTAGGTTACCTAGCTGTTGAACTCTTGAACTGCAGCTCTGCTCGCTCCACTGTGGTGTCAGGTTACAGCTTGTTGATACATACTCGTTACTATGGAAAGAACCTCGGCAAATCGTTTTTTTTTGTGGAAAAAATACATTTTTTCGAATATTGGATTGTATGAGATCGGTATTCGACTAGTGTGGGCTTCACCATAAACCAGAAATTAAACAGAGGTATGGATTAACACAACTTTTATGGCTTTCTGTCACATCTACTGCAGTCAAATTCGCTGTGTTCCCTTGGAAGGAATAACTGCACATGGCTAAGCACTTGTAATGGCATTTCGAGCATGTTTAGAGGCTAAAAACACGTTTAAAACTTGCCCTGTTTAAGCCCTGTTTAAGCCTGTTGAGTGCTAACTCTAGCAGGAGGATAACTCGGTGTAGGCAGCACCGATTGGTTTCGTTTTTCTCGCTACTGACAGTACTCCTAATTTACAAACAACAGAGCTACGGGTTGGAATTGACCGGAATTCTCCTTTTTAATGTCGTTTAATATCATATTTGTGACTTATTGTAAAAAAGGAGTTTTCATCTCTCTCAAGGTGGCCTGGTTTCCCATAGGACTGATTTAAAAAAAAATAATAATAAAACTAAACAAAATTTGATATGCATAGTTACGCTTGTGACATAAAGACGCAGAGTAGACTAGCAGCACCGTGGCCACTGCTGCTGTCGGAGTTCTCGGAGAAACAACACTGACGGGACTTAATGGTGCGTTCAGTTTCAACTTGTAAGCTCATGGTGCATTCATGTTATTGTAAAATACCCTTCTGCCATCTAGTGGTTCTTGTTTTCATCGTTTAACAGCAATTGACTGGTAAAATAAGTTATGGTCGTTAGGTATTGTTATTACATTTTAAAGAGATCATATACATTTCACTATATGGCCTTAGCAATAAACAAGCCAGTCTTTAATGTCACAGTTTTGTTTTGTTTTTTGTTTTTTTTGGGTGTTTTTTTTTTTTTTTTTAAATATCGGTTCAGACACCAATTAGGCAATGTTTTGGCACAGTTTTTAAAGTATTGTTTTAGCACCAGTGTAAAAAAAACTATACACAAGCCTACTAAAGAGGCAACTTAGGACTAAAACGTTCTTTGTTGAAAGGGTGAAGAGTAAAACACATTTGTCATGCAATTTCTACATGTTTACTGGAACTGGGTACTATTGTGAGCAATGAAAACCACAGTCACATTCCTCGTATGCGTACACATATTTGGCCATAAAACTAATTCTGATTCACGCCTATTTAAAGGAGTAACTTTTAAAAGAACCTCTCTGGTAGGTATCACAAGTATGCTCAGTGCAGGACGGCCCTATAGGATCCATTGTTCAGTAATATGTTATTCTCCAAAATCTGTTTTATAGTGGTGGAGACTACCTCTGCCAAACATCGTAAACATTTAAATAAAATAAAACATTAACCCTCAGATAAAAAGAGCAGACGTGCCATATCACATAGTAAATACCATCGGTGAGATCCATGTGTGTGGATCTGGGTGGTTGACCTTCTCCGCTACACAAAGTTTCTGCAGGAAACTCTGTTATAGATTTAATTTGAAACCAAATCGGATTAGTTTGAAGTCGCCAAATGAACAACAAGTAGCATCCACTGATGTTATTGAAATGACAGGGAATTTGGCCAAAATAGAAACCGTAAATCTAAACTACATCAGGGAGGAATATTTGCTGCTGATAGAACAGGTAAAACTTAGTGTTTAATAAGGGGAATCAAGTACCACACTGACAAAAGCAGGTAAAAAATATATGCATATACAACTGGTTAAATATTTTAGAGCGTCATAGAACTGTAAATCAGATGCCCTTCATTTTTTCAAACTGCTAGTTATCACTGACAGTTCTTCAAACGTGATAGTGTCCCTTTTAATTGTTAGACTGGGTTCAAATTTAAAGCTCCATTACAAGATAGTTTTAAACCCAGCTTTGCAGCTCTGTGCAACTGTTGGCCTCTTTAGTGCACTGTTTTTGGGGGCAGAGTGCAGACTGGAGATGAGCCTTCAGAAGAGACTTGCATGGCTCTATTCTTGAGAATCAGAATCAGAAAAGGGTTTATTGCCACAATAAGTTACACTTGCATGGAATTTGCCTTGGTGAATGGTGCATACACAAACAAACATTAATATGAAATAAACAATAAATACAGAAACAGAAATATACAAAACCGAAGAAAAGGAGGATGAATGGGATGAGTGCAGAATGTGCATGAAATACATACAGTAGTATGTGCAATGGGCAGGTGTGTAGTCCAGAATGGAGGTTAGTAGGGGTGGGAATCACCAGAGGCTTCGTGATACGATATCATCACGATACTATTATTGCAATTTAAACATATTGCAATATTCTGCGATATATTGCAATTTATTACCATTTTTCCAACTTCAAATTGTTCCTAGTTTCAAATGATGTCCCTGAAAGGAACCTTTGTCAACATCTGTTTTATCTAAAAAGATAAAGTTCACGGTTTGTTCATCTCACTTCAATTGTATTGCTGCAAAATGGGATTGTCGTCAGTCAGACAAACTGACAATACACGCATATAATAATAGATCAATACTCGGCGTCTGTGCCGCTGTATCGATTCCCTCCCCCCCACCCACCCCTAGAGGTTAATGCAAAGTGTAGTGACTAGAGATGAAGGGGGGGGTTAAGAGTCAATGTCAGTGGGGGTCCGGGGCATTGTTGGTGAGGCTGACAGCAGAGAGGAAGAAACAGTTTTTCTGTTGTGAGGCAGCAGCCTCCTGCCAGAGGGGAGGGGTTCAAACAGTTTGGGTCCGGGGTGAAAAAGAAAGGATTTAAGCTGCCAGTGTACTCCCAATTGCTATCCAACAATGGATCAAAAGGGGAGCTGTGTCCTTCCATTTCTGTAACTTTTCTGAAACCGAGAATCTGACCTTCATGATTGGCCAGCTGTGTGGAGGGCAGAAAGTAAGCTGGGTTTGTACCTCACTCAGTTTTTTTCTTTCTCATTTGTTACACACTCTTCACACTTTTCTTACGTACAACCGGGTGCAACATAATTAATGTTTTCCAGGAGAGACTGTCTGAAAATGTGACCCGTAATCCCTATATTTAAACAACATTTAGTTTAGTTTAGTTTTTGTTTCACAGAACACAAAAAACAAATGACGTTGAAGAAATGCAAAAATACATGTGAGGGTGTGGTAGAAACCTGTAACGGCTTATATAAAAACCGCAACCAAAGTACATACGCTAATGTAGACGTACAAAATCAAAAATACATTTGAAGTGATAGTACATTGTGACCCCCACCCTCTCTATGACAGCCAGCTTTTTACTAGGCATGGCACTATGATAACCTTAAGCAAAAATACGTCACGGCTTCACGGTATTATTAAACACAATGTATTTTATTTTTTAAACACACTGCACACTGGCAGGGAGAGGGATTTCTAAACTGCACTTTCTGTCCTTGAAGACTCCTAAAAAACAACTCTCGCAGCAGGAACGGTATGACAGAAAATGTCAGCGGTTTTGAATCTGACTTTTTTTAAACCGCGTTATACCTTGAAACCAGTAACAGGCCCATGCCTACTTTTTACTCCCCCTCCGAGTGTAGGCCATTCAGTAAGGCTATAACCACTTTTGATTTCATATGTGGTCTGACAACACTTTGTACAAACTACTTCTGTTGGAGCATAACCCGATTCTTGTTGTTGTTTCTACATCACGTACTGCACTTGTCACGGTCTGTTCTTGTTTACATTTCCCCTCCCACTGATAGGAAGCACAGTGTTGATGGCAAAGCATAGCAGTTCCCAAGTAATGTGCTGACAGCAGAGTTCTGATGATCAGTACGGTTGTGGGATGTGGGTGCTGCCATGTAATTACCTAGTCACTGGGATGCTTCCAATTTAGACTCGCAGGAAAGATTCTCGATCCTGAGGCGTTCCCAGGCCAGGTTGGAGATATAATCCCTCCACCTAGTCCTGGGTCTTCCCCGAGGCCTCCTCCCAGCTGGACGTGCCTGGAACACCTCCCTAGGGAGGCGCCCAGGGGGCATCCTTACCAGATGCCCAAACCACCTCATCTGGCTCCTTTCGACGTTGTGTGTCAAAAAAAGCTGTGGTGGATGAACACATTCCCGATGGATTACTTTGTAATGCGAATGCAGTATTTCTGCTTTACCTCGTGATTGTTGTGATGAGAGACAACATAACCAATGTGAAAAGCTGTCTCCAACTGGACTTCCAGTATTGTGTTTCATGTCTCACTGGTGCTTGAAAACGCACAGCCCCCTGTTGTTTTCGGTCTGAACAACCACCCCCCATAATTATGCTGTTAGAAATGTGTGGAAGGAGGGGGGTTCCAAACACTGTATTATGCCTAAGGCCATTAGTGTCAGTTAGTCTCACATTGCCAGCTCTATCTCCACAACGCTGTGGATTAAGATCTGGCTACACCACAGATGCATTCTGGGATAGGAGGGAAGAAAAGCTCTGGGTTGTTTGCATTTCTTTAAACCAGGCAGAGGTGGAGTTAATCATCCACAATGATCACATCACATCAGCACATCAACCCCAAAGGAGGGTGCTACAACCAGTCCAGATCAGGGTTAAACACAAACCAATACATAAATACGCAGTGACAAATAATGTTGGTACTTGAAACTGAACCCGCCCTCGTGTTTAGGAAATTAGCAAAAGGCCACGGCGTGGCATTTTCTACTAAAGACTAAAGCAATGTTTCTCCAATGGGGGTACGTGTACCCCTAGATGTACTTTGGAGTGCTGCAGGGCGTACGTGAGATTTCATTTTAAAAAGTAAAAAAAATGTCATATCAATCATGCGTAATTCCCTAAAATAATTATACTAATACACTGATTTAGTAATGGATTCTAAACATTTTGAAGTAGCATTTAAGTGTTTTTGACTACAAGCTTGCTGTTTAGTAAATCACCGATGGTGCAGCGCTGTATTCTACCTCTTTTATTAGGGCTGTGCAAAACAATCGATTCATATTCAAATCGTGATTCAAGCTCTACCGATTCAAAATCGATTCATAGAATTCCAAAAATCTTAATTTTTGTTTTTAATTGTATGTCTACTGCAATCACATGGGAAAAGTAACTACATTTACATACTGTGAATCGTTTTTGAATCAAATCGATTTTTGAATGAAATCGTGAGCCTAAAAATCGATATTGAATCGTGACCTTTTCTGAATCGTGCACCCCTACTCTTTATAGTTGGGCTTTTTTTTCTACCAAAAATTAAAGATGGTTCAATACCATTTTTTGCTTACCGATACCTGAACTTGCGTATGGACCGATACCGAGTACCGATCCCATACCAGTGTGTCATGTATTTGATCATGTTTTACCAGCTGTATACTACTATCCCTGTATGGATGGGATAGGATTGCTGTCTTTGTTGTACAGCCTGGCTTAGGTTAAACTTTTTGTGAAACATGAAAAACAATGAATGCCATAGAACTTTCTTTTACTATGCAGTTTGACAGCGAGTCATAACGGAAACAGAACAAATAAACTACTTTAAAGTAGATTTTCTTCAGGGCTTGATTACATAGTAACGGATCAGTGCATAAACTCCAGTACTTACCGATACCAGCATTTTAGGCGGTATTGGAAGCTGTTCCGATGGTATCGGTATTGGAACATCTCTACCAAAAATGTTTTTTGCTGGTCAGGGGGTACAGATGAAACGATATAGAGTAGTATAATAGTAGTTGCAACCCTAAATCTGTTCCTCTTCTCCTGAAACTCCTGACTTGTTGCCTGTGCTTTTTCTCTCTGTCCTCCCAGTTGATGACGTGGCTCCTCTCACCACCGTATGTGGTATGTTGCGTGTTTCTGAAGCTCGGAGGTGGTTGTCTATTAATGAATAGCAGCCTCGCTCTGTTTGCTCAGCCTCGGTTCACTACTCAGTCGGGCCAACGGCGTGACGGACGCCAATCAGCTTCATGCTGACTAACCGCTGCGGTTGGATGATATTTGTTTTCACGCTCAAGTGTTTCGGTTAACTTCACCTAACACCCTGGTTGGACCATTTGTAGCTGAATTCCTGACTGGGACCGGCTCAGACTACATTCTATGCATTCTTAAGAGTGTGTTAGACCGTAGCACTGACTTCACTGAACCTGTTTTGAACTGCGTGCAGTTTTGTGCTGTCATCAGGAAATGCTTTCGGGTACAGAGGTTTTGATTTTCTTTTTTTTCGGTTTTAACTTCCAGCTGGCTCGAATCGTGACCTTCCAGAATTTTTTCCTCAGCAGATCAGTTTTAATGGTTCCATCAAAAGAATTGGATCCCTTTTTCCAATGCCTGTTTTTTTTTTTTTTTTTTTTTCCCAGAGAGTTCTTGGCAATCTTCCTTCGAAAATAACTGCCTGGAGACGTGAAGAGGGAAAAAAAAAATTCCCCTCTCTATCGTTCTAGCTCTTTGGCCTCTGTGTGTGTGTGTGTGTGTGTGTGTGTGTGTGTGTGTGTGTGTATGTGTGTGTGTGTGTGGTTCCTCTGGTATCGTCAGACTCCACAGACACAAAACCATTAGTTCCCAAGTGACACAGCTTTCAGCCCTGACGTTATTACGAGCAGAGAAGATCCAACCTTGAACTCCAACCGTCCACTGTGTCACAGTTTGGAGCAACAACATCCTGCTTGGCTTTTAACCAGAACAGGGAGGAGGAGAGGGAATATGAAGATTCCAATATCTGTCTGTTCTTTACATGACAGCGAGCCGAGGTGTTGACTTCAATGAGCACTCTCCATTGCATTGGGTCCCTGGCAGCATGTTGGGCCTCTCCCTGTGACAGGTTCATCTGTTCCAGCTCTTGTGTCACAGTTCTGCGCCAGGTGGTTTTGGGCACCCCAGGTTTTCTTTTGCCAGGTTGTGTCCATCTTAAGGTGACTTTTGTGATGCGGTCCTGCTCCATCTTCAACACATGTCCTAGCCATCTCAGGCGTCTGTGCGTAATCTCCTTGGTGATGCTCCGGCTCCCCGTTTTCTTGGACAGTTTATTGTTGGAGATCTTATTAGGCCAAAAGATCTGGCATATTCGTCGGAGGCCTCCATCATGGGACACTTCCATTCTCCTCATGTCTGTTTTGACAACTCGCCAGCTCTCTGAACCGTACAGCAGAACAGACTTTACATTACAGTTATATATAGGAGCATCTTCGTTTTAAGGCTGTGTTGTTTTGATCTCCAGATGGGATGGAGTTGGGAGAAGGCACCCTGAGCCTTTCCCAGCCTTGCTTTAATGTCTTTAGATGCCCCGCTGTTCTTACTGATGTCCTTACCAATCAGCCACGTTAACTATAAACACCTGTGTGGTGTTCAGGGCCTTTGACGTATTTTCACTGTTTTTTTTTTTTTTTAAGTTCAATAATTGCAACATCTTTCCAAAAGAAAATGAGTAATTGTGTTAAATGGTGATTTTAATATGGACCAAAATGAGCGTGATTATGATTTGTTCCATAATCGTGCAGCCCTACTTGGGACAAAGTGTCTGATGTGATTGCTGTCAGGTTTCAGTGAAGGGAGGACAAGTGATGGACTGCAGCTGAAATGAAACGGCCCTTTTTTTGACACGAAGGACAAAACACTTAAAGTGTAAAATGTTTTGTCTTCAAGTCAAGGCCGCTAAACGGACTATAATGTCACGTTGTGCCACTAGGGGTCTCTCAATCAAAACAACAGCCAAAGACGGAGCAATGCTGGCATGGCACTCAGTTGGACCCCTGGTCATCCCGGGCCTTTGATTTTGCACATGCAAAAAAACTAAAAACCATACAGTGTTACATATACGACAAAATAAGTAAAAAAAGACATGCAGAGGAAACCCAGAAAACCCTCAAGGGCCTTGACATGTTGGGTTCCCTTAAATAAATCAACAAAAGGTAGCATGTAGAAAATAAAAACATAAAGAAAGCATAGTCTATAAAAAAGGGACAGAAGAAAGGAACAATTAAATGATGAGAGAAAAAGATTGAAGAAAGAGAGAAAGTAATCCAAAAAAAACATGTTAGTTACTGATTTTTCACAGATCTTTTTGAATGAGTCAAATTTTTCCATAGCCTGGGAGGGAGAGAATTCCATATCCTAGAACCTCTGTAATGAATTCTGAGTTGGGATGGGGTGGTTCATGTTGGGGGGGGGGGCAGATGGGTGCTACACATTGGTGGTGGTAGAGAGTAGTCACCCCCCGTGAAGTGCGTTGAGTGTGTGTGATTAAGCACTATATAGATTAGGGTTGCAAGATATGAGGGAAATACGCAAAAACATTGTAAATACTGCGATAACGATTTTACTTGCGATAAATAAACCGAGATTAACCCTTGTGTTGTCTTCCCGTCAACCAGGAAACTCTGTTTTTCTGGGTCCAAATTTAAAAAATACAAACTTTTTTTTCAACACTTTTGCCACTTTTCCTGATGTTTTTTGTCACTTTTTCTCAATGTTTTTGAAGCTTTTCCCAACGCTTTTGTCACTTTTTTCCAAAGTTTTTGTCCTGCGCTTTTTTGAATATTTTTACGACATTTGTCACTTTTTTCAACGTTCTTTTTATTTTTTTATTTTTTTCAAATGCTATAAAATTGAAAAAAACAAATTCAGTGACAGTAGTGAACTGATCATTTATTTTACTTGTGAAGAGCGGTGCATGGAACCATCCACGTTATTGTTTTTTTTTTGTTGTGTGACAATTTTGGATGAAAGAAACCCAAATTTCTGATATAGAAACTTTTTGAAAATGGGTCAGATTAGACCCGAGGACAACAGGGGGGTTAAAGTGTTCTCAGTTCCGCAACTTTCAGTATTCTCCTCAAATACAACAAATTGCTTGTTGAATTTTAAACGAATGAAAGGAAATCATTTCCAACATTCTTTTATTGAACAAATTGAACGTGAAAGGCAGCACAACAAAAGATTGGAAAAGGTTTTCTGCTGTCGCAGCCTTTCGCCATGTGGTTATTGCGGCAGTTGATATTGCGATGACGATTAAAAAAAAAAGTGACATATTTTGCAGCCCTAATATAAATGCAATGAGTTATTATTATTTATTATCCGCAAAGGTTTCCTCATCTCCAAAACAAACGGACCCGGTGATTTAAACCGGTAAAACATAGATGTTTAACGTGAAACTGCCTCATTCAGTGTTTTTATCCGCCGATGTTGGACACGTTGGCTGCAGGAGCCCAGCTGCCGCTTGCTCAGCTTGTTTCTCTGATAACTTCAGATCCAGACGCCCAATGTCTAAAATCCTTTATCCGGGTTAAAATATAAAAACAGATGAAAGCAAACAAGATCTAAAAAGTGTATCGTAAAAATGTGGCTTAAAACTGCTCTGAGATGGACACCAGATGGTTTGTGTCGTGTGGTTCTTTTGACTATAAACTGCCGCCGACTCTTTGCCCTGCTGTGGATGAGCAGTGTCTGTGGGCTGTTTATGCACAGGCCGCCAACATTTAAATGTTAGGAGATGACAGGAGCAAATGGGAAGATTATAGATAGAATTTTTTTCCATAGCACCACTGTCAGACTTTCCCCCTGCTTTATATATCAGATTTCTGTCAGCTCGGGTCTTCAATGTTTTTTAAGCCCAGGACCCCTTAACTGAGAGAGAGACGGAGCAGGGGCCCCTACTACATATATTGTATAAAATGAAGTTGCATATTAAATTGGGCCTACAATAACGTGTAGGCAGCCTAAAGCCTTTATACCGCCCATAGAATACTAAGCTTTAAAAATAATAATTGTTGGCATGATTTTATAAATCAGGTTTTAATGTTAAACATACATGTGGCACAGTGAATTTTTAGGATGAACTGTATCTGTGGATGACTACCTTACTATAAGCCAGTAAGACCATCATCAATGTGTTTTTTTCACAAATAGGCTGATTTATATCTGCTAATGATTTGTTGGATTCATGTTAAGACATTTTCATTTTTGAAAAAACTTTCAAAAGTTGCAAAGAAACTCCCTTCATTCATGTTGCCCGATGATGGTCTAGTACCGAAACGTTGCCTGCTATTAAATTTATTTTTTGCAAGTTAGACAGCGTGCGGGAGTTTCTTTGCAACTTTTGACTTACTTATCCCCCTCCGGCGCACCTGTCTCACGTTATAGATGTGCAAAGTATTTTTTTCTGTAATGAAAAACTTTAAAAAACTTGACAATAATTTGGTGGGCCCCTTGCAGTAACTCTGAGGACCCCCTAGGGGCCCCGGACCCCATGTTGAAGACCTCTGCCATTGGAGAGTATTGGGTAACTCAGGGCATGATAAATGGGTTCATATGTCTGAAACTGACTAGAGTAGTCTGTAAAAATGTGTCCTCCACACTAGCAGACAGTTTCTCTTAGAGCTGAACGATATAGGGAACAAAATCTAATTGTGATTTTTCTGCCAAATATTGCGATGACGATTCAATTTGCGATATTTCTTCTTAAAAGTTTAGCTAAAGTTCAATACTCACTGTGTAACAGATACATGTCATGGAGCATTATAACATGAGACACCATCAAAACTGCTCTATATTCTTATGCAAGGATGAGAACATAGATATGAATTGCCAGCAAGTGTTTTTAAAGTTAAATTTATAGAAAACAATTCCAATAAAAAATACTAGTACTTTCCTGTAAAGTGAAATGTCTGATCTGCCTCAGTTCAACAGCAGCATCTACATACTACACCTTCTACCATCTTGTTCAATAAAGGAATACAAAATAAATTAAAGCTGCAAGCAGCGATGGACGGGCCCTTGCGTCTCTGCGTGCGTCGGGGTTACTGGCGGACGCCGCTCCTTGCGACCATGCATTTGCGCGGCACTCAGACACCGCAAATCGTCACCAATGAAAAGGGAACTCCCTGCTGAGTTCAATGATACCTCACACAAGATGCTACGTCATACAGTTCATTAGCTGTGAAAGGGGGCGTGGCCAACGTATAGGGGTCGGGTCAAACCTTTACCAATAAAAAAGGAAGTCTCTGCTGAGTTCATTGATACATCACATAAGACTCTACCTTAAACGGGCCACCATTTATAAAAGGGGGCGTGGCTAAGTACAGAAGGGCGGCCCAAACCATCACCAATGAATAAGGAACTGTCTGTTGAGTTCAATGATACCTCACACAAGGGTATACCTTAAACGGTTCAAATGTTCTGAAAGGGGGCGTGGCCTGAGTAAGTGGGCGTCGTTATATTATAGGGGCCGATTCAGTATCACATGTAGACCACAAATTCTAAGTTTCATGTAAATCGGATGATGTTTGTCATATAAGGCTGATTTCTTGTTGCCAGCGGAGGGCGCTATCACCAAAAGTCAATATTGACCTGTTGGTGTCCTCAGGCCTGGACCCTTGTTGATTCTGTGAAATTTCAAGCAGATATGACAATGTATACTGTAGTTACAGCCACTTTCTCATTCATCGCTAACACTCAAAATGGCCGCCATGCCACGCCCACACCGTCTGACGAAAAGTTTTTCTTTTAATAACTTTTCATCTTTAAGGTGTTGGGATGATAGAGACCAAGTTTGAAGTCCGCCGGAGATGAGAAGGGTATGTATGACTTGTCTAACTCTGGGGGATACGGTGAATAAGACAAAGTCCCAATAAGTCGGCGTGTTCCTTTAATGTTGCCCTCAATCATTTTTAATTTTTCCTGCCTTCAACTTATGCAAAATGCAGCTGCTCGCTTTTTAACGAAGGCCTCCAGGCCTGCACACATCCCCCCGTTCTTTACACTCTCCACTGGCTCCCGGTGCGGTTTAGAATCCAATTGTAAGATTTGAATGTTTATCGTTTCTGTCCAAGATTTTAACCCTTCGCCAAAAACAACAGGTCTTCCAGCGATCTTTTTATCGATGCTTTTACCCTGTAGCACTTTGAGATTGGTTTTAAATGTAAAGTGCGTTATACATAACATGTATTATTATAATAATAAAACAATGTTTTATCTTTCAGATTGCTCAGAAATATGACACACAAAAGGAGGAGGAGCTCCGTTTCTGGATTGAGGAGGTGACAGGAATGTCTATCGGAGAGAACTTCCAGAAAGGCTTGAAGGATGGAGTCATCCTCTGCGAGTAAGTGAGTGTGTGTGTGTGTGTGTCCATGTGTGTGCCAGAGTTTTTGCAAACACATTTTTTTTTAATATTCCTGGTTTGATGGCAAAATGTGAACTAAAATGTATCCTCCATAGTAGGGCTGCACCATATATCGTTTTTTTTAATTATTATTTATTGTCATGGCGATATCAACTGCCGCAATAAAAACATCTTGAAAGGCTGCAGCATTTCACGAACACACTCAGAGATTTTTGTGTTAGTTTAAAGAAAATTTGAGCAGAAAACCACTGTTTTTAGTTTTAATGTTCAATTCAATGTTGAAATTGTTCAATAAAAGAATGCTGGGAATGTTTTCCTCTCATTTGTTTTAAATTGACCAAGCTATTTGTGGTATTTTAGTAGAATACTGAAAGTAGACTCAAGTAGTATCCTTATCGCTAGGGATGGGCATCGTTTGGATTTTAACGATTCTGATTCCAATTGCGATTCTTCCTTTTGATTCCGGTTCTTATCGATTCCAATTCTATGAGGGGTGGAGTTGAAACGGGTCACCTGCTTATTTCACAAATAAGAGGAAAGTTTTATTTTGATTCAATGGTGGTTTGCAGTTTTACAGCTTTTTTTTTTAAGGTGAAATAAAGCCAGACTAGAGCGCTGCTCACTGTGCTCTAAGGCTGCAACACAACAAGCGCCTGGCCGCTACGGAAACAAAAACTTACACGTTAAATTTGGAACCCATGATCAGATTGAAACCAAATCCTCCAATCCTCTAATTTTTGAAATGATTCCAAGTAGGAATCGGTTCTCGATGCCCAACCCTACTTATCGTGATATTCAACAACGTTATCCCATATTTCCCTCATATCGTGCAGCCCTGCTCCATAGTTGATGGATGGCGTTATATTCCGATACATGTTGTGTTTTCCTTCCTCTCTCAGACTGATCAATAAGCTGCAACCTGGTTCGGTAAAGAAAATCAACCTTTCCCAGCTCAACTGGCACAAGGTAAGACCTGACGCTCATTAGTAACGACTCCTTTAGGACCAGTCTCAGGGGTTTTCCTTGCATAGAGGAATTTTTAGCCAGCACCAAAGGAAAATCACTAGTGTCAAAATGAGAAGAATTGATAGAAGAAATAGCACTTCAAATCCTCTCTGAATGTGTGTAATAGGAATTAATCCAACAACCGTTGAACAAGCAGAACAAGAATTTAAATAGGTCCAGAGTCAGGCTGTGCCGGACTCTCCAGGTGATTTTTAACGGGAGTATTTAAATATAAAAAAAAAAGTTTTGTTGATTGGGGTTTCATGTACTCCAGCTTAATACACATTTTTGTTTATGAAATTGTAAGTAAAAACAGAAACTCTCAAACTGCCAATACGCTCATTGACAGTCATTAAGTCTTTTCCTGTATATCGGTAGTGTAAATTAAAAGAAATATAGACTTTATGATCCATACACACCTGGCATACAAAATATAAATAGAAGACTGTCCTGTTTTTACACTTGTAGAGCAGATCTCCGTGGAGCAGACGCACCACTACGCTGCTCTCTGTCCGGTGTAGCCAGTTTCATTGATAATAGTGGAAGCGTAGTGTTGGAACGTACGTTAGACGTGTAATGTAGCCAGCCTGTAAGAGAGAAGTGGACTCATTCATGAAGCTTTCACTGCTTTCCACTAACAGCTTTATTTGTGCCGTTGTTGCTTCCTCCTGGTTTTTGTTGGACTCCCTGTCCCAGCCCCCGTCACTCCTTTTTTTTCTCTTCTTCTCTTTTTCCGTTGCTCTCTGCAGCTGGAAAACCTTGGGAATTTCATCAAAGCTATCCTGGCCTTTGGCCTAAAGCCCAATGACATATTTGAGGCCAATGACCTGTTTGAAAATGGGAACATGACTCAAGTCCAGACTACACTGCTCGCACTGGCCAGCATGGTGAGTGAAGGCAGAGTAACAGAGGGTCATTGTCTACTGAGGAACACATTTTCTATTGCCATTTGAAATCTAATGTCCCATCAGTCCTTTGACCAGCATGCCGTCTCTGTTAGGGAAAGACCAAAGGTATGGACTCAAAGATTGACATCGGGGTGAAATATGCAGACAAACAGGCTCGACATTTCGACGATGAGAAGATCAAGGCCGGTCAGTGTGTCATTGGACTGCAGGTAACTATGACTGGTGATAAAATGCTTCTTAAGGCCAACACACACACTTATATTTCAGGCTGACGTCACTGAGAGCCGATGGTTTGTTTGTAGCTTAAAGTATAACCACATTTGTGCAAGAGAAATAAACAGATTCAGCATTTTCCCTAGAGAGTCTTATTTCTCCTGCAGGGAAACATCCATTCCATCTGAAACTTGCCATTAAAAGCCAGAATAGGGTAGGTTTAGGAGCTCCTTTAAATTAGGACAAACCCCCAGTCTATTCCATGACAGAAACTGCTACATAACTGCCTTTTAAATAAAGAAACAGAAGCCTGTTGCACCAGCTGCGTTCTCTCTCTTAAGTTCAGGTGTAATGTCCACACTAAACGAGCGCCCGAAAGTACGGTAACGTTAGAGATAGAGAGAGACTGAAGAGAGAGAGCGCCCAGCGGCGTCAGAACAAAGCAGTGAATCAGCGAAATAAAACGTGTTTTCGCCGATTCATCATTAGAAATGTAACTGTAGCAAGCATCTCACTATCACTAACGTTATCCACATTCATACACAAACGAAACAAATGATATATCCAGCTACCAAAAAGCCTGCAAGTCGGAAGTAGAATGGAAAAAGAACGAGGCGTTGTCATGGAGATGTTACACCGTCTAAAAATGCAAACAGCCGGAGAAAATCTTACCGTGGTCCTCAAAGCGGCCGCTTCCAAGAGATTGACAGGAGAGTGTGTGATTAAATGACAGAAAAACGAAATGATGGGTTGCCCATTACCAGATTCACCTGAAGGCCTTGGAAACATTTACTGTTAATTTAAATGTGACCCTTTCATCTAAAAAGATATTGAAAATATTTGATTTAAAAGATGTTAAAAAGAACAGCCTTGGGCGCCCAGATAGCTCAGCTGGTAGAGGGGTGCCCACATATAGAGGTTTACTCCTCGACACAGCAGCCGTGGGTTTGACTCCGACCTGCGGCCCTTTGCTGCATGTCATTCCCCCCCTCTCTCTCCCCTTTCATGTCTTCAGCTGTCCTATCAAAATAAAGGCTGAAAATGCCCCAAAAAAATAATCTTAAAAAAAATAAAATAAAAAAAGAACAGCCTACCTTGTTTTATTCAATGTGTTTTTATTAGAATTATTTTCAAATAAAATTATTTTCTTTATGAAAACGACAGTTGGCTTTTTAGAGTATTTTTCCAAAAATGAGTCTTTTAAATCCGGGTGGTCTTATATCCGGACCAGTACAGTAGTAGTAGTAGTAGTAGTAGTAGTAGTTTGATACTAAAGTTGTGTCCATGTTTAGTTACGCTGGCGTAAAGTCCACACTAACCATCATTTTGTCGCAGAAAATGACGTTTTCACTTCCCATGGCCAATCAGTGGAAAGCACCATTCTTTAACCAATGTTTATTATTATAATAAGATTATTCTAACCGTGCAATTAGCAAAGAAGCTAATTGCTAAAAATAGCTAAAAACAGCCTCAGAAAGGTACATAAAACAGGACACAGAGTTACGACTGATGATTAGGTGATCATTATTTAACCTTAACCTACAGCTAACGTTGGTGCACAATAGAGTGCGGATCGGGCCGCATTTTTCTGTCCGAGCCCGGCCTGCGTCCGACAGAGGACCCGAGCCCGACACAGTTACCATCTTATTTTTTGTTCTCATACTAATGACACATGTACATTTGTTTGCGTGGAAAGCTTTTATTAAGCAATTGTAGGAAGGCATTCAGAAATGTCAACAGATGAGGTCATCAGCTCACACGGGGCAACAAGCTCATGTTACATAATAGACCTTTTTCACAGCAGACATGTTGACATGTCATAGTAGGAAAAGCACAGCTTTATTCAAAACCATTAATGATGGCTGCCTTCCACTTAGGAGAGGTCCTGGTAGTGTTCATGCTGACTCACTGAAATAGCTTACTGGGACACTTGATGGAACTGAGCCATCGTTAAGGTGATCAATGTCAGCTGGGCTCTTCCTACTATGACAAGTCAACATGTCTGCTGTGAAAAAGGTCCATAAGCTGTTTTAAATTTAAAATGTTTTAAATCAATGCTTTATCGTGCTGATGTTGACCGAGCCCAACCCGAACATCATTTCTAAATATCTGTCTGAACCAAGCCCCCAGGAAGAGCGCCGAGTCTAAAAGCCACCATGGGCTTAGCGGATAACGGTGGTACTGCACCCCATGGCCCAGAAAGACTTTTCACATAGACTTTGTATGGCGAAAGAAACGTCTGTGTTTCAGTGGATAATTTGTTTCTGGGTATATCAACTTACCAGCCCGAACACTGAAAGGGTCCTTGTTTAAAACGTTACGTTTTTAACATTTTTAACATTCACTAAAAGCGAATCCAGAATTATTAAATTTGGCATGATGAACGCGCATAGTGGACGCGAGCAGAGCCGCGGGACTGCGCCCGCCCGCTCACATGACTGTTCTCCCGAGCTCATGTAGCTAGCTGTAATAATGGATATAGCTAATGGTTGTAATTCACCATGTGTTCTATTAATGGCGTTTTTCCATTACATGGTACCTGCTCGACTCGACACGACACACTGTGCGTCCGTTTTCCATTGCAGATTTTAGTTCCGCCTCAGCGTGGCTGGTCGTCTGCCGGTTCGACGCACACACCAGCGCACAAGTATAAACATCAGGCCACTTGAGCTTGTTTTACAGTTCTGTGGAGGCTCCACGCAGGCAGAGCTTTCACCGTAGCCTATGTAATATGTGGCCTGATGTATACATTTGTCAGCTGGTGTGTGCGTCGAGCCAGCATGTGTGTGTGTACGTAGGATACGGTGAAAGCTCTGCTGGAGCCTCCGCAGAACTGTAAACAAGCAGCGCCGTAGTAAACTGCCGTGACCTAACGTGACACACACACAGAACGAAGGTGTGTGTTGTTGCCAGAAGACACATTTAGTTTCTAAAGAAGCTGGAGGCAGCAAAAAAAGTACCTGTTAGCAGGTACCAGGTACTTTTTTTCGTAATGGAAAACCAAAAAAGGCGAGTAGAGTCGAGGCGAGTCGAGCAGGTACCATGTAATGGAAAAGCGCCATAATACGTCCATGGTATTATCCTATGAAGTCATGATACATCCCAGGGATGTATGTAGCTGCTGTAAAGCCTGTTAGCTACGTGGATGTAACGTCATTAGCGTTTCCCAAACTGGCGGGCTATCGGCTAGCTAGCTGGTTGCTAACATCAGGGGTAGCTAGCATGGCTGTATTAAGATCTATACATAGCTAGCTATATGCCTACATAACGTTACTACAAACATAGTGATTACATCGCCTTGGTTCTCTCTTATGATACATCCGAGGGCTGTATGCTGTAAAGCTTGTAACGTGGATGAGAGCTGAAGCCATGGATGAGCTCTGTTCACGAAACTGCAGGCTAACAGCTAGCTAGTGCTAGTTAGTAGGTAGCTAGCTAGTAGCACAACATAATTATTAAATCTCCTTGGTTGTCTAGCTAAATACATCTATCGTTTATTTAGCTAAGCATGTAAACGATCGGGAACAACGAAAACAGTGTTTAACGTTAGTGAATATTTTAGACAATGAAAACGGCGAGTTCATGAGTTCGCCACTTGTAAGAGACACGACAGAGAAGCTCATGAACGCGCATGTTGCTATCGGTTGCTACGACAACGCAAACAAATTGTTGCTAGTGCGCATGCCCATCGTGAGCCAACCAGCGTTATGGGCCAACAATGCGGAAGAGCCGAGCTCCATGTTTGCTTTATGCGCTTTTGAGCACTTTCATTGGAACGTACGGAGCTTCCCGCCGAACACTGTATCCAGTTCTCTTAATACATCCATGGTCTGAACCCGGCCCGGCCCGTCGGGTACCGCTGGGTCCCGTCAGGCTCGGATCGGGTTTCCATCCATCTAGTGCACAATACCAACAGTGACATTGATTGGTGGAACAATAACTTCATGGGGTAATATACGTTACGGACAGATTCAATTTTATAACAAACATGATGATAGCCTACACTGGAAAACTGTTGAATTAACATTAGTAACGTTAGCTGTTAATTAGAAGGTTATCTAACCCAAGTGTGCTGCCAGCAGGTTGGTCATCCTCTGTATCTCCCCTCGTGGAAAACAAAAGCGTGAGTATTAATCAAAATCATAGATATCCAAGGGCTGTAATGTGTACCAGAAAATGTGTTGCCGACGCAAAACAGCCGGTTGCTCCTCCTCATCCTCCAAGTTATCCTACCTTTTAAAACGATCACGGAAGGCTTGTATCATGTGGACGCGCCGGCAGTTTTCTTGTCATTACTTAGAATTCCTCATGGGGGAGACAGAAACTACGCACTGTAGCTGTAAGTAAGAGGATATGTGGTTAGATTTGATCCCATCTCTGGCCTTTTGTTCTCAGATGGGGACAAACAAGTGTGCGAGTCAGGCTGGAATGACTGCCTATGGAACCAGAAGACATCTGTATGATCCAAAGACTCAGTCTGACAAACCCTACGACCAGACCACCATCAGCCTGCAGATGGGAACCAACAAAGGAGCCAGCCAGGTTAAAACCCACTCCTCTTCTAATGCTGCTCTCATTGGATCTTTGTATTTTCAATAAATCCCTAGAGGAGACCAAAACAATTGAATACTTAGTGTGACTAGGCCTGTAACAATTATTACATAATTGTCTAATCGCAATTTTTTATTTTTTTACTTAATCACGGTTTCTTTTTTTTAATGGCAATTAATGCTAACATTGGCTAAGGTCCTAAGGGGTATGACTGTTGATTAGGGTTGGGTACCGAACTCTGTACTTTTTTGGGTACCGACCGAATTACGTTGGTACTACCTAGGACCGATTCACGTTAAATCAAACGGTGCAAAATGTTGGCACCTGAGAGCGCCTAAGGGCGAGCTTCTCTGTACTCTCTGCATGTTGACAGAGCAGGGCTCCGACACACACACACACACACATGCGCGCAGAGGTGGGGACAGTGCGAACTCCAGCAAACTACGTTGTCTCTGCAGTTTTGTTGAAGTCACGGCAATGCCAGTAAAGTGGTTGCAAGTGTGGTTACAGTTATCGAAACTTCACACAGACAGTGTTTGCTGCTTAATATGATATTAATGGCGATCGCGTTGCTGTTGACATTACACTTCCTCTGACACAAGCAGGCACAACAGTGGTTTCTATGCCCTGCTGACTGACTGACAGGCTGAGGTTGTAAGGCAAGGCAACTTTATTTCTACAGCATATTTCAGCAACAAGGCAATTAACAGTAGCAACAACAAAAATAAGTTAATTCTACCATTTATTCATTACTTTGAACTAGTTATTTCTACCATTTTTTTTTATCGCCATGGCACAACAAACAATGAACACATTGCGGAAAGCTGCGTCTCATCGCGAAAGACACTCTTTCTTTCGACAGATTTCTTTGTATTGAAAGAAAATGGCGGTAGAAAACTGCACTCTAAAATTTAACTGTCATTCCTTTTTTTAGTAGTGCCTTTTATATTCAATTCAGTGTTTAATTTGTTATGTTTTAGCAAAAATACTGAGAGCAGCTGAAATGCAGAACGGAGTACACTTCAATATCTGTTTATTTATCGCGCGTGATTTTGTTAGCACGATATTGAACAACGTTATTGCATGTTTCCCTCATATCATGCAGCTCTAGTTTAAATGTATTCATCCACAAGAATGTGTGCACCTAGAACAGAGCAATTAATGCAAGGAGTAGGATTGGGCATCAAGAACCCGTTCCAACTTGGAATCGTTTCAAACATTTGGTTTCGGAACATCTGTTCCAAATTTAACATGTGCAAGTTTTGGTTTCTGTAGCAGCCACTGTTCTTCCAGGCGCTTGTTGTGTTGCAGCCATGGAGCACAGTAAGTGGCGCTCTATTGTGGCTTTACTTTACATTGAAAAAGCCCAGTAAAACTGTATACCCCCATTGAATCAAAATAAAATGTTTCTCTTATCTGTGAAATAAGCATTGAGACCCGTTTTTAACACCACCCCTCAAAGAACTGGAATCGAAAGGAAGATTCAGAATTTGAATCAGAATTGTTAAAATCAAAACGATGCCCAACCCTAGCAAGGAGAGTATACAGTATGTGCACTGCCTGCATCATGTGGTAAGGTTTCCGCTGCGTTGTGGTTTCCTGCAGGCGGGCATGTCAGCCCCCGGTACCCGCAGAGACATCTATGACCAGAAGGTGGTGCAGCAGCCGCTGGACAACTCCACCATCTCCCTCCAGATGGGCACCAACAAGGTGGCGTCTCAGCGGGGCATGAGTGTGTACGGCCTGGGGCGGCAGGTCTACGACCCCAAGTACTGCGCCCCGCCAACGGAGCCGGTCATCCACGCCAACGGCAGCCAGGGCACCGGCACCAATGGCTCAGAGATCAGCGACAGTGACTATCAGGCCGAGTTCCCGGAGGACGAGTACCACGGAGGCTACCATGATGACTACAGCGCCCATTACAATGATCAGGGCATTGACTATTAGCGGAGACCTCCCCTCCCCTCCAGATCAGTATTACCTTAGTGTACTCTTATCAACTACGCAACAGAGCAAGTCTTTTGCTATCCTCACTAGTCTTTTTCTTCTCTCCAAGCATACGATGAATTGTTGCTTTGAGTGCTTTTCCTTCTTCACCTAGACTCTTTAATCTGAGCAGCAAAGGGTTGTGAGAAGCGGTAGTGGCATAGAATAATGAGATACAGTGCTGATAAATGTTTCACGGCATTGTCTTTTAATACCCCACTTTTTAAATGTGTTTTCATGATGGAACACTTAAGTAGTGATAAGTCTGTGGACCGATGGCGTAGCATCAGGTGAAGCTGCTGCATTCCAGTGTTTGTATTCCTTGACTGAAACTGGGCTGACGATCCACGCAAAGAGAATTCATCATTAGGCTGATCTCGGACACACACAGTATGCACATACAGAGTCACCGATTTTATGGTTAGGTAAGATCTGAACCAGCCGAGGGCAGTATCCCTGACGCCACTTTTCAAGGCGATCCAATAGAGTAGAATGATCGACTGTGTCAAAATGTTTAGCATTAATTAGGGCTGCCCCCTGTTAGTCGATTAGTCGACTCATCGTTCGTTTTGGCGTTAGTCGACTAAGATTTCTTTAGTCTATTTTTCATGCTGAATGACTTCTTTCCAAGAAACTTCCGAGCACGTCTCTGGTAAACACAAGATTTAAAGCCATGCTTTTGCATGATTCTTCCATCAGTCAACAAAATCACGAGTGTCAAGCCCAGTTCAGACCAGAGATTTGCGACAAGACGAAACTGTTTTAGGACATCGTAGACAAAAGCGGTCTGAACCGGCCCGTGTCATCTCGACTCAAACCAGCTGATGGTGTGGCTGCGACTCAGCTGGTGGAGTCTCCAGAGGCTGGTTTTACAATGTAAGGGACGTCTCCTGTTTCAACAGCTAATAGAGAAGTCATCTTGTAAAGTCAGCTACAATAAAATGATCTATTATCCATGTTATTTCTGTTACAAACTGTTAACGACTCAGCTCAACGACTGAGGGAAGAGAGGGAGCGCCTCGGACAAAGCCCTGAATCAGAGAAACAAAACGTGTTTTCGCCGATTCATCACTAGAAATGTAACTGCAGCTCACTATCACTAACGTTATCCACATTCATATTTAGACGCAACAAATGAAATATTCAGCTTTAAAATGCCTGGAAGTCGGATGGAAGTACAAAGAGCCGTTGCTATGGAGATGATACCCCGTCCCGTCTCGTCTTGTCTCATTGGTGTAAACTGGTAGCTTTCCGAACGCTGCAGACCGACTCGTTGAAAGAAGTTACAAGTTTACACTCGTCTCGTCGTGAATCTTTGGTCTGAACTGGACTTTAGTTGACTAAGAATTCCTTTAATCGAGGACAGCCCTACTGATCTCCCCTCTGTGTTCCGTCTGTATTCAGCCACAGTTTTTGATACTGGTATTCCTTTTTTTTTTTTTATCTACATTTAATCACTAGATAGTGTTTTTATTTTTTAAATGATGAGCATGGTGGCTGTTCGGATAGTGCAGATGACCAAACCCAAGCTGACTCTATTTTACAGACACACTTCCTTTGCTCTATTACATGACTATATTTTCATATTATTCCCCCTTTGTATTCCCAAACTGTATTTATTGCAATGTCTCTCATTGTAAAACAGTCCACTGTTATATGGGTCGTAAAGAAATGGTATGTTATAAATAAAGCCTTAAATTCTTCAATTCTGGAAGCCTGTCTGCACACTATTGTTACCAACACATCACGTGTCCAGCTCTATTGGAAGAAGCTGAACAGTGTTAACATTTCAGAACATCTAAAGTCATTTCATGCTGTATTCCTTACGGAGTGGAAAGATTGCAGCTCTGAAACGGAAGTGTGTAGTTCTGAAGCATTTCAGTGGTTAATTCTTAGCAAACAGCAGCAACGTGGAGGCTGGTTTAAAAAAAAAACTAGCACTCGTACTGATATTTCTCGAAACGACAAGGGACTCAAATGTATCACCTGACTAATTTTAAACAAAGTGGAATATTGTTATCATATGATGGCTAACTCAATTTCAAAGGGTGATTGTATTTATCATGAGAAAGGCTTAAAGGAAATGTCTTGTGATGTCCTGTACTTTTTCCAATGGTCAACAATTCCCAATTAGCAGAGCCAAACCAACAAATCAGCCATAGTATCCCACTAACAAGCATTGTCTGTGTATCCAAAGCCTGATGGATCTTATTCCACTACCTCCGAGGATGGAGTACTTTAGCAATCCCAATGGGAAATCGCAGTGTTACAGCAGCCAACTCACATAAACACAAAAAACAAATGAGGTAAATGTATTAAATGGTAGAAAATACAGTTACACTTTACTTAAAGGTATCTACATAAGAGTGACATGACACTGTCATGAACTTGTCATAAACATGACAATGTTTATGACATAACGCTTCTTTTAGTAAGTGTCATTTGGTTTTTGTCATGACAAGTTATGGTTATGGTTATGGTTAGGGTTAGAGTTAGGGTTAGGGTTCATGTGTCATCACTGTGTCATGTGTTCATGACACTGTCATGTCACTCTTATGTAGTTACCTTCAAGTAAAGTGTTACCGAAAATACAATAAAGAGGCAAATATTAAAAAAATAACTAAATTAGAAGGTAACAAAAGATGAGAATAAAGACTAAAGGTCGGCCCATAATCTTTGACTTTAGTATGTAATATATTGAATATTCTGTACAACACTGCCCAGTAATAATACACTGTGCATTGGTAGAGCATGTTGAGTAGATATTGGTTTTCTCATACAGTAAGATGCAGGATTGTGCTTGGATATTAAAATATAATTAAATTATAACTAAACAACTGTACACTGACAAGTTTATTGGCATTCCGGCACCAGGGGTTATTCATACATAGTTAAAATAAATTGTGAAATAATAAGGGCTTAGAACATTATCATTGAAGTATATGATGGTCATTTGCATGCTCATTATGTCTCATAATTTGTTGCTGCAATTTTGGGGTTGGGGTTGCAATTTGTTACACAGATTTGTTGCAACATTTAACAATTTTTTTTACCACTCGAGAATTGATACAAATGGTCCAAAAAATCCTTCAAAATTCCACATTAAGACACCAAGACTTTGAGGAACATCATGGAACAATGCATGCTCTTTTTTTGGTTTAACATTTTTTTGACATTTGGAGATTTTGACAATTATTTTTTTTCGGTGACCGGATGGCGAGCGCTATTGTGAGGTCAGATTTAAAAAACATTGTCTCACTTAATTGAAATGGCTACTTACTGGGGACTGACATCATCACACATGAATACAATTGTACTCATTGTCTGTTGGACTGTTTAGGGACCCTAGTATGCAGAAATATTCAAATACATTTCAGAATATAGGCAAAAACAACATTTATACTTTATACTTCATTTATACCCATTTTCATTCAGATATCTTGAGGCGAGGGAGGTCAACGGACTCCTTTGAAAATGGCTATGCAATTTTTACCCTCCCTTTCCCTTTTTAGCTCACTTCCCGACGAGCCAATATCTTTCTAGCCTTCAAACGTACCACTACAGCCTCTGAAAGACAGAATGTCAGCCAGGCCTGTTGGCTGGCCGTTAAGAACTTTGAAGTTGTATTCCATTACATATCTTACCCTGGCGGTTCAGCAGCATGAACACATTTTACCCTTTGTTATTTTTATTAAAGTCCCTTGGTGGCTAATAATAATAATAAAAATAATAATGTATATTTTATTAATCCCACAAGGGTTAGGCTTAGGGTTAGTTTCAATGTTTTCACACCTATACATGCACTAAGAGATGTATGTGGAAGTGTTAGGTTAGTTCAGTGGTTCCCAACCTTTTTGGTCTGAGCCCCCCCCCCACCCAACCATGCTAGATGAACTTACAGTACGTATCCCTTCGTCAATTCCCAATGTGTGTTCCAAATGTATAACACTATTCATTATATAAAAGTGGATATTGCTCATTATTTCATACAATTGAACTGCCAATATTTAGGTAGGTTTGGTCAGTAATACTACTACTGCAAAACATCTAGGCTACTACTATCTAGGCTACTACTACTTGGAGTGAAGCTGAATGTTTCAACCATATCCATTAACTTTACTTTAAGCCATTACTGTTAGCTAACTATTTCAACCGTTGGCTATTTCAACCGTTTCTCCTTTAGTTTTAGCTAATCATTCAAACTATTTGGCCACTAATTTTAACTTAGTTATTATTCTGTGCTCGCTTGCTAACTAGTTTTCACACACTCTTACATAACTGCAACATGTAGCGTTCAGGTTTTACAGAGTTCATGGTAATATGTGGATATATTGTTCCAATTAAATCATAATTCCTATTTTTTATTTTTTTTTATTAGTTGAGCTACTTTACACTCTTTCCACATACCCCCTGGCAACTGCAAAAGTACCCCCTGGGGTAAACGTACCCCTGGTTTGGAATCTCTGGGTTAGAGCACATCTAGTTCAAAACACCATCTGTTTGTTAATATGTGTAGTTTGGATTGAAAAGTGAATCCATGTCCATGGTACATAAGGTTCCCACTGTCAGATAAGCTTTTCTAAGCAGGTCCACCAGTCTTCCATCACTAATCTGTCTCCAAACAGGGAAACCCAGCCTGCTGAACACTGCTGTACTGAACAGACTGAGATGCACCATTACCCCTCCAGTGTCTCTTCACCAAAGTCAGAGTCAGTGAGAGTGCAGAGAGCTGTGTAAGTAACTCTTGGTTCTTGTTATGGAAAAGCTCCGGACTAGGGATCGATACTGGTTTTTCAAGGCTGATACAAAAAAATGGGCCGATAATCAGTCTATCCGTACTCAGGAGCAGCAGGATACGTGAAGAAGGTTCGAGAGACTTTGACGACTTACACACAAGCATTTAATGAAATCTCAATGGAGGACAATTAGGATTAAGCAGTACAGTTTAACCACAATGTGTTTTTTTTAAGTTCCTGTCTTCCTGAAGGTGTATTTAAACTCATGCTGGATGTACAATATTTAGAGATGACCAAATAAGGTCCTTCTTCACTCATCTATGCGTGTGTGAAGATGCTTTTGGATCATTTACAACAACAATTCTTACCTACCTAACATCTTATCCAGTGTTTCTATGTGTGCGTTACTACTGCAGTTTCCAGATTCCAATTTGATACTGTTATTTTTTTACGTAATTGTCGCTATTTTTGACGCTTTTCGGCATTTTTGTCATCTTTTTTGATGTTTCTGTCACTTTTTTCCCCAGTTTTGTCGCTTTGTTGAAGCTTTCATGCTTTCTTCACAGATTTTGTCGCTTTCTTCAGCGTTTTTGTCGCTTTTCCATGTTTTTTTTTTCTCGCGCTTTCTTCAACATTTTTGGCGTTTTGTCTATCTATTAACTTTTCTTTACTCATTTGGACTGCCAGCGCCATTAGCATCTGCCTATACTGCTTATGCCATGGGCCGGCCCTCGCAGCCAGTCCACCACTGTACTTGGTACCGTACGGGGACTTTGACCAGCGACCCTCCGGTCCCCAAGCCAAGTCCCTACGAACTGAGCTACTGCCACCCTAGTCTCGCATTGCCAGACCTATCTCCAAAGCGCTACGGAGTGCATTTCTCTAAACCAATCACAATCATCTTGGGCGGGGCAAAGCTCTTTTGGTGGAACATTTGCACCAATTGCAACATTTGATAACTAAACAGGCTTTCCAACAGTATAAGATTTATTACCAAAAAGCATTGTTACCACAGAGAAATAATCTACCAAACACAAATTTCCTTACTTTTTGTGCTAAGTTTATGTGTGTATATATATATATATATATTTTTATCCAAGGTGCAGTCGGAAGAGATGTGTTTTTAGCCTTTGTCAGAAGATGCGTAGGCTTTCGGCCGTCCTAATGTCAGTAGGGAGCTCATTCCACCATTTGGGAGCCATGACAGCAAACAGTCGGGATTTGGTCGAGTGATTAGTTGTCCCTCGCTGTGAGGGGGCAGCAAGCAGGTTGGCTGATGCAGAGCGGAGTGGGCGGGTTGGGGTATATGGTTTGACCATGTCCTGGATGTATGCTGGGGCTGATCCGTTCGTGGCCCTGTATGCAGGTACTAGTGTCTTGAAGCGGATCCAGGCAGCAATTGGATTCCAGTGAAGAGAGCGGAGGAGCAGTGTGGTGTGGGAGAACTTAGGGAGGTTGAAGACAAGTCGAGCTGCTGCGTTCTGAATGATGGATGTGGCTGTACAGGTTGTTGACTCAGTGTTAAATCAGTGTAGTTCTTCTTCAATCTTCTACTGATTGCAGTGGTGGAATGTAACTAAGTCCATTTACTCAAGTATTGTACTTAAGTACAATTTTGAGTAGTATCTTCTTCTACATTTCAGAGAGAAATATTGTACTTTTTACTCCACTACATTCATCTGACAGCTTTAGTTACTTTACACATTAAGCTTTCTGCACACAAAACACATGTAGTTTATAAAATATGATGTTTTATTCTAAAGTAAACTCCAGCTGAAATGATTAGAATCACACAACACACAACTGTTTGGATCCTTTACACTTTCTACAATGGGAGGAGAGTCTTTTAATACTTTAAGTACATTTTCCTGATGATACTCACATACTTTTACTTTCACGTAACATGTTTAATTCCTAATAATTAATCATTAATTTCCTTTGTAACAGAGTATTTTTACAGTGTGGTATTAGTGCTTTTGCTTAAGTAAAGGATCTGAATACTTCTTCCAACACTGACTGATTAGGTCTAAACAAAACAAGAGACAGAAAAAAGGAAGGATTGCTCAAAAATCTGTGTATCCTGACTTTTAGTCCCTGGTATTGTCCAAAAATACAGGCTCCTACATTTTCCATAATGCAACTTGATACCGTCTTTCAGCCGACCTGTCACACATATTTCAAACTCCACACCTCTTATTACTAACGCAGGCTTTGTGTTATAAATGTGTAGTTTCCAAGCCAAATCTGGCTGAATCTTTATACACCAGAGACCAAAGAAGCTTTATGCCTTCAGACTTTAAACATATTCATGTATGTCAGTACGGCAGTTTTTCTTTAGTGTTTTCAATGGTTTGTATAGTTTTCATGCTGTTAAGCATGTTTGCTGTCTAATGAAATAACGACTGTGTGAAGAGCCATGAGGGTTATTTTTGAGATTGGTGTAGTGAGCAGTGGCACCCTGCATCCTTCTGGTTAAATTTAGTCATCACACACTGTGACGAGTGGATCAAACAAGCCTCTGTCTGTTCTGTGGCCTCAGCCAGGCACCCGGGGATTTCAGAGAGTTGAAGACAAAGAGCGCGCAGCCAATGGGCTTCATGAGAATGTACTGGCATTCATTCAAAGCCCCCCCCTCCCACCGACCTGTCCGCTGCTCAGGAATAATCATCGCTTTGTGCAGGCCCTGCAGAATCCAGGGTGAAAACACAAGACTCAATTATAGAGAGAGAGAATCCAAAAAAACATGGTAACCGCGGCAACCACAGAGGGCCCTCAAAGGGAAGGCATAAAACACAACCAGTCCTGGAGGCCTGGCTTGTTTTAAAGCTGAAACCAAGCCGCTGGTAGCCTCCCACTCCACACATGCTGCTCGGAGGAGGGGGGGGCAGAAACATGTCAGAGAGTTTTTTTGACAAATACTTGTGATAAAATGACACAGTTTAACTTTCATTGGCCCAGTGGACAGCTACAGCTACGTCTTAGCTGCTAGGTCTGCTGTGTCAAACCGGAACGGTTAATAACCCTGGCTTCCCCTCCAAACTGATGAGGTGTGTGTTTGAGGTTTGTAGAGTTATGACAGTGTTCAACCACTGCAGAATGACACAGCAGATCGTGTTTCTTCTTCATGAGAGACTAATCCAGTGCTTCTCAAACTTTTTTGAAAGATTTGCGACGAGACAAGTGTAAACTTGCAACTTCTTTCAACGTGTCGGTCTACAGCGTTCGGAAACCTGCCAGTTCACACCAATGAGACGAGACGGGACGGGGTATCATCTCCATAGCAACGGCTCTTTGTACTTCGTCCTAACTTCCGACTTTCAGGCTTTTTGTAGCTGGATATATAATATGTTGCGTCTAAATATGAATGTGGATAACGTTAGTGATAGTGAGATGCTTGCTGCAGTTACCAGAGGTGGAAAGTAACAAATTACAATTACTCATGTTACTGTAACTTTTACTTTGAAAGTAGTTTTTAAAATCTGTAATTTTACTTTTCTTCTTGTATGTTTTGTTTGAAGTATTGTACTTTGCTACATTTGAAAACACATCCATAACGGAATAAAAAAAAAATAGTTTTGGCATAGTTTTTAGTTACATAGTATAATAAGTATAAATAAAATATTAAGTATAAATATAAGAAAGTATATCTCCCCTCGCAGTTGAAAAGTAACTAAGTAACTCACTTTTAGCGTCAATACCAACGCCAAAGGCTTTTTTAGGTTTATTCCTAAAAAACAATACTTATTGTTGTCAGCCACGCTGTACTTCCTCCGTCCCGCTCCAACTAAAGCCAAACTTTAGATAACTTGGGTCATATCTCCTTACTGTTTTGCATCATTCGCTGCTATCAGGCGCTGTGGAGAATTATTTGGTCAGTGTCTTTGTGTTGGTAAGCTTTTTTTTTTTAGATGTGAAGCATCCCATGGAACTATTACTTGAATAAAGACAAATTTAAAATATATCAGAGATTCCATCCATGTACCAGTAGAGAAAGCTTGCGTACCACCAATGCATACTTGTACCACAGTTTGAGAGCCAGTGCCCTAATCAATGCCTACACTCATCGACTGATTTTTGTTTTCTTGGTAAGTGTGCCTTGGTTTTCAGTTGGACTTGAAAGTAGTCAGTGGTGGAATGTACTGAGTACATTTACTCAAGTACTGAACTTAAGAACAAATGTTGTACTTTACTTGAGTCTTTTCTTTTCATGCCACTTTCTTCTTCTACTCCGCTACATTTCAGAGAGAAATATTGTCCTTTTTACTCCACTACATTCATCTGACAGCTTTAGTTACTAGTTACTTTACACTTTCAGATTACTGCACACAAAACACATGTAGTTTATCTGATGTTTGATTCTAAAGTAAACTAGCCAACAATATAATGTCCTACAAGTCCAGCTGAGATGATTAGACCATTAAACACACAACTGGTTGGATCCTTTACACTTTCTACCACGGGAGGAGAGTTCTGCTTTGACTACTTTTACTTTTAATACTTTAAGTACATTTTCCTGATGATACTTGCATACTTTTACTTAAGTAACATTTTCAATGCAGGACTTTTGCTTGTAACAGAGTATTTTTACAGTGTGGTATTTGTACTTTTACTTAAGTAAAGGATCTGAATACTTTTTCCACCGCTGATAATAGTAGAATCCAGTGACACATGACGAATGCTGCCCGTCCTGCAAGTACAAGAGCAGTGCAGTCTGTGGAAACGCTCTACGCCTGGACTTTATTAGCATAGGAGAGCCAACTCCCGTCAGGCTCTAAGTCAATGCACCTCTACACAGGGATTTAGAGGGAGGAGGCAGTCTTCTGGCAGACACATTGATGGCTGGGACCCTGAGAGGGCGGACCCAGACGTATGGTTTTTGCCTGAGCTACCTCCATGCTGGCTGAGACTCAGGCCGGGGGAACCAGAGCTGAATTTCAATGTCGAACTCAGTGGAGAGAAGACTTTGACACAACATTTTTGACATACAGCACAGTAATGAATGTAAATGTAAATGGGCTGTATTTATATTGCGCTTTTCTAGTCTTAACGACCACTCAAAGTGATTTTACATAGTACAGGAACCATTCACACACATTCATACACTGTGGCCGAGGGCTGCCGTACAAGGCGCCACCTGCTCCTCAGATAATCACTCACACACATTTACATTTTGATGGCACAGCATCGGGAGCAAAAGTCTTGCCCAAGGACACTTCGACATAGGACTGCAGGGCTAGGGATCGAACCACCAACCTTCCGACTGATACTGTTCTACCACCTGAGCCACAGCTGCCCCAATGACATTGTTACACAGTTATCCCTTGACACCTGCATGGGAGGAATAATAATTATAAAAGGAAAATATATGGATATCTCTTTCACTAAATTGCCATCACACCTTCAATCCCATCTCTATCTTTATCAACCTGTTTTCACTGCAGGAACCCTGACAGCTTCCCAAAGCCTGAACCTTTAGGACCCTCTGAGGCCTTGGTACAAAGTTGTTTCTTACATTTCCAATTGTATACTGGAAAAAAGGTATCTCCAGAGTAAGATCTGGCTAGCGGAGTGCGGACTGCTAGCTGAAGATGTGCTGGTTCAACTCCTGGGCACTGCCAAGGTGCCGTTGAGGAAGGCATCAAACCCCCAACTGCTTGGAGCGCTGACTCTGTGGCAGCCCTGTCACTCTGGCATCTCTCCAATGCATATGTTTGTGTTGTTTCAGGTTGGTTTAAGACCATGCAAGCAGATATCTTTTGTATATTACATTCAGTA
This sequence comes from Sander lucioperca, assembly GCF_008315115.2. Taxonomy (NCBI): domain Eukaryota; kingdom Metazoa; phylum Chordata; class Actinopteri; order Perciformes; family Percidae; genus Sander; species Sander lucioperca. The sequence goes on along the minus strand of NC_050195.1, from coordinate 15,101,329 downwards.
CTAAACTGAATAAAACCAAATGGTTAAGACAAAAATGTGTTGACAATGCATAAACTCAATCTGGTATGTCAACTCACGAGGCGAGGGTACAAAATCTCACTTTATTGTTTCTTATAACTTTATTGTTACAGTTTATTTATTAGCTTATCTTGCTAATTTTATTTAATGGGTAAAAGTAACAAAGCTAAATGCTATTTTTCCTTACTGATTTCTGCACCAACAATCAAGGTTCCCCAAAATTTGGAGCATAAAGTTGAGCTCAAACAATTAATAAGTTAGACAATTAGTTGATTAAGAGACACTTAACAATTATTTTGACAACAAATTAACCGTATGGATAATGAAAGGATGGTTGGATTAATTAATCGTTTACATGTTTTTTCGGCAGAAACTCTAATCATTCTCTGGTTGCAGCTTCTCCACTGCGAAGATGTGCTGCTTTCTTCTGTTTCACTGTTTATTTTGGACCGTTGGTCGTATATTTGAAGGAAGGTTCTGGAAATCTTTATAGATCATATTTGCTAATGAATTGGCAGATCTTTAAATGCACAAAAGGCCCTCATGTCATGTTATTGCAACACCTCCTCATACCTTAACAACAGAAGAGGTTGATCGTCAATGACTCCCAAAACGACACATATAGTATGACCATTCCATCTACTGTCGCACGGTGGCTGTTTTAAACATGTGACCGTAACACATCACCGCAATGGAAATATAAAATAAATCATGTGAGCGTTCAATTTAATGTAAGGGGCATATTTTTAAACACATAGTTAATGTTGTAAAACGGCATTAGTTAAAGCTATAGTGCGTAGTTTGTGTCTCCCCCATGAGGAATTCAAAGTAATGACAACAACACTGTCGGTGCGTCCACATCATACAAGCCTTCCGTGATCGCCCACCCCTCCTCCACACAGTTGCTAGTAGCCAAGGAGGACACGGAGGATTAAAAAACATGACGGACTCTTCAGAAGAGGTCATTATCTTCACTTGAGTTTCTGCGTGGGAAAGTCGCAGGACGCCACAATCTTCTGAACATAGTCACACTGAGAAATCCAGAGAGAGTTGTGTGGAGCTGATAGTCTGAATTAGCTTTGTAGCAACTCATTTGGCGATGGCTTGAATGTAATGGACATTCAATAATATAACAAAATTACGCACTAAAGCTTTAAGTTTAGGCAACAAAAATACTTCGTTAGGGTTAGTGAAACATCAGGGATTGGCTTAAAATGGCACCAAAAAAAATAAAATCAGCTAATTTCAAAACGTGACAGTTGAGTCATGGCTTCACACGGGACACACCAACCCTGGCCTCCTCAGTGAAAGTCCTGTGTTTGTTTAACCCATAGACTGTTTATAACGGTTTGACCCATCAACCACCCCAACAATGCTGCTACACAGAATTTGGCGTTGTTGCCTCACTTCCTCGTTTGCTCTTGTGATAATTACTACAGCCGCGAGCGGTCGCCGCCTCACAAGAAACGTATTAATGGTATGGGTCGTTGCAAGCTGCTTGCGCAATCGACCTATACGGTCGTTTTTCTGGGTGAGGACGGTCTGGTTATTGAGTACAGCTTGTGAAACTGATGTAACAGTTGTTGTTCCCAAGCAAACAAGTCCAAAAGCTTGTTTGGATGTCAGCTGACATATTAGTTTAATCTTATTGTTAGTCAATATCAGACATGTTGCTCTCAAGCAAATTTTGATGATCATTTAATAGAATTATTTGGTCAGTGTATTTGTGTTGGTGAGGGGTTTTTTTAGATGTGAAACATCTGTGTTTCACTCCACTGCTTCAAATCTCAAATAGTTTTGAACATTGTGACAAAAGACATGCTGTGTCACTGACCAGCTCTATGTACATACATGGCACACCCATGCAGCATCATGGAGCTGGCTGCTAGTGTGTGCATATTTGATTTTAAAGCTGACAGATTTTGTTATGTTAACATATGTTAACTTACTGGTGGGGAATTCCATACATGAAATCCTTGAACAGTAAAACCTGACTGATAGAGAGAATGTGTCTATGTGGAGCTATATAACCCCTCAGCAGCAACATGGGTGGACCTGCCTCATGTGTTTCATTCAGTAAAATAATAAGCGAGACCCTGCAGACCTGTATACAATTTACACTACAGCATTAGTTATGTAATGATGTTACATGTAAATGTGTATTTGTGTCTCGTAGACAGTGAAGGTAAAACTGTTAAGTTATGGGACAACACAACTTATTGTGAGTGAAAGCTGTAACTGGTAAATGAAGTGAGGCCATCTAGTGGTCAGAGAGATGAAAAGCAGGTTCAGTGCTGAGTCTGTGATGAAAAGCTTTCCCTGACACACACACACCAGACACACACACACACACACACACACACGCATGCACGCACGCACACACACACGCGTGCGCACACACGCACATACGCCAGCCCAGTCTCATGGCAGTTCGTGAAATGGTCATGTTATTGAATCTATTGATTTGTGTACTGAACACATTAATGTCGTTATTTTCGTGTGGTGAGCACGAATTTTAAAGTAATGTATTTCAATGGGAAGCATATTTCGTGATCACAGAACGATTACGGTAGCGAGTAGAATCTTCCTAACCACAACCGTCCCGTTGTTGTCAGCGTGTCCTGCGTGTTACGGTTCCTTTCCCCGTTCCTCTTTTCCTAACCTCAACCGTCCCGTTGTTGTCGCCGGCGTGTGGCGTTTCATTTCCCCATTGTTGCGTCCCCCAGAGCAGCCCAGTGTCATGGCAGTTCGTGAAAATTGTGAACATTTTACGAACTGGCGTGAGACCGGGTTCATACGCACACACATAAATACATACAAACACACACATACGCACACACTTAAATACACACAAACACACACACAAATACACACAAACACACACACACACACACACACACACACACACACACACACACACACACACACACACACACTCCTCACTCCTATTTTTAAATCTGGAGATCGGCACAATGACCAAACAAGGACCATCAGTTGATTTACATTGGTTCTGCTGTGTACAAAATGGCAATGATTCTCACACAAAACTAAATATTTATGTATTGTAGATCATGTTCCACATTACAAGAACATATGGGGTTCAATATACAGTAAAAATATCAAATCTCAAACGTCCATTAAAGCAAAGCAAATAAGACCCTGTAAGACCCGAAGTGTGTGTGTGTGTGTGTGTGTGTGTGTGTGTGTGTGTGTGTGTGTGTGTGTGGCATGTAGTTCACAAAACACCCAGCAGGCTGCAGCCTTTAAAAAGGGAAAACAGAATATTAAAGAAGGGAAATGAAATGCTGCGAGTAGCCTTTCATATGTTTTTTGTTCCTGTTCACTCAAATAAACATCATGCTTTGAAAAAAGTTCTCAGAACCATTTTAAGATAATAATAATACAGGAAATGGCTAACGTAATTTAAGCCAGACTTAAGAAGGGTTAAGAGAAATATGCCGACACTTTGATACTGATTCCCTTTGAAGATTATTCTGTGATTGACTGGTTTTCCATGAGATCAACATCCTGTTTGAATGCTTTAACATGTCCTCTCGGGCCTTTTCCCAACCTCACTGTTTGGAATGTGACCACAACACATGCACATCTTCCTCTAAACATGGATTTCTGGCTTGGTGCAAGAGTGGAATGAATTGTTTTTACAAATTCCTAAACAAGTAATGGGAAGGGACAGAAGAGGAATGGAAGTTTACAATGATATCCTGAGTAAAAGTGAGAGCTGTCGAAACAAAACCATTCACTCTTTATTGTCTTAGTGTGAGGCACTGAACAATATCATGACCAGTAGCATTAGATTATACCTCCAGCATAGTAGAAGAGGTAGAACCTGTTTGCACTGGAACATTATTAAGCCTACACATGATTAGCGATTTGCTCTCTGCGTACCGCTAGCAGCGATCTCTCTTAATACTGGACCAATGTCAAAGATTGTTGTTCCATCAGTCACTTAGACACAAAAACATAGGAAAATAGGGTCCAGGTGCAGGTTGAAAAAAACGGTAGTTACCCTTTAAGCATTTTAACCTTGTCTTTGTGCTAAGATAGACAGATAGACCTATACTTGATACACAGAAATAAAGATAATGCTGATTTTTTTTTTTTTATTTCCCAAAATGTTTGGAGTGTACCCTTAAAGTTGTAATTCTATAATCCTCTTTAAACAGCTTCTTCTTTTGGATCATCATATCATATTTTTTGATTCACCACCTGGGAAAAAAAGCAGAGTTTCCTGTTTTCATCTGTTATCTGAAAGCAGTGTGAATTGTGTTTTCCCATAGGATATGAATGCAGCATCAGAACCCCACTGTGTATGTATGACGGGGAATATGCCTACCATCCCTGACATCACTCTGCATATTCACATGACCATGTTTGGAGGTGGCAGCACAGTGAAGGAGGGGGGGAGGAGCACAGTCTACTGCGTGGATCAGAGGCCCCAAACACTTTAACTCATGCTGTTGACTCAGCACAGAGCAAAGTGCAGTTCACAAAGCCATGACACACTGAACAGGCCCTTACTGCTCGCTGTATTCACAGCATTTATGATGGGCATGAAGTGGGTTACGGCCAGTGTCAGTCATAATAACAGAAAAACATTTTTTTTTAAATAGCAAAAATCACATTCACAGATTGTGCTAAGTTCCCATGACACAAGCTTTCCTTCATTTCCTCCCCCACAGCCAATGTCTTTTGGGAAGTCTGTCTAAAGCAGCTTTTCTGGTTCCCAGCACTCGTGTCAGCTGCTGCCAGCTGGGTGAGCCAGGCGTTTTTGTGTTGCTTGGTGTCAGTCACCAAGTTTCTAAAGAATGCATGTAGCAGTGTTGTCAGCAGGCCAGGCTGGCATCAGTGAATGTGGAGCTGCTTCATGGAACCGGTTCTCAATGCCCAATCCTACTGCTCTGCAACGGCAGGTGCTAATCAGGAACAACAACATGAATGTGAGACTGGAATGGACGAGAGAAATAAAGAGAACCAGAGAGCCACACATGAAGGATATAGCATGTTGAAGTGCATCATATGGACCAAATATCAATCCCCTGTGAACATGGTGATCATATGGGGGCTATTTTAAAAAAAATAGGATTATGTAGGCTAATGTAAAATGTCACAAGTTCTCCAAACCGTACGACGATATGGGTTGTTTTTGTTCCTACCATAGAAATAAAAACAAAAAAACAAATTAATTTTATTTCTATGGTTCCTCCTCTCTAATATGACCCACAGGAGCGTTTTCCGTCCTCATATCTAAACCAGAGAACCTAACGGTTGCGGTTTGAAACACGCCGTTAACGTTGTGAAACGGTCACAGTTTGGTTGCAATTAGGCACAGGGACGTGCACAGTAACCAGCTATTGTTTCATGTTTCCCTCCACCTAATGAAAAAAACAGTATCTGCTCTGCAACTGCAGGGGCTAAGCAGGGACAACAACATGAATATGAGACTGGAATAGACGAGAGAAATAAAGAGAACAAAAGAGCCACGCATGAGTGATATAGCATGTTGAAGTGCATCATATGAACCAAATATCAGTCCCCTGTAAATATGGTGATCGTACAGTGGCTATTATAAAAAAAACAAGACCATGTAATGTAAAATGTTCACATTTTACCTCTCATTTTATATATCGTTTGCCATTCCGAAATTTTCCAACAAGTTCTCCAGACCATACGAAAATATAGGTTGTTTGTTCCTTCCCTCTAACATGACCCACAGGAGCGTGTTTTTTTGTCCTCATATCTAAACCCGAGAACGTAACGGTCATGGTTTTAAACACGCCGTTAACATTGTGAAACGGTCCCAGTTGGGTTACCTTAAGGCACAGGGATGTGCACAGCTCTGTGCTATTGTTGGTGCCAGTCATCAAGTGTCTAAAGCAGGCCTGGATTGGCTAATCGGGAGCACCGGGAAAATTCCCGGTGGGCCGGTCTGTTTTTTTTGGCCGCGAGGGCTGTTGTTGTCATGGAACTGGGTTGAAATATGGATGCTGTCCCTAGACTGCCTGCACTCACAGCAGCCCCACTTTTTTATTTATTATTTTACCGCAGCCCCACTCTTTTTTATTTACTATTTTCTCGCAGAGTGCAGCCTGCAGGTTAATGATGACGTGATTATCTCTGGCCCTGCCCCCGACATGGCACCTTGCAAGTTGCTCAAAATAAAAAAAGTCAGATAAAAATGGATAACAGGAAGTGCAAAGGCAGTGCTGAAAAGGCCAGAATAAAAAAGAAGAAAGCTTTGGAAAGTGACGCGGCCAAATGTTCTAAGCTGAGCATATTTTTCCTCAAAAAAAACAAATGAAGACGACGAGGCCGGTAAGTAAGCTAACGTTAAGGTAGTTAGGAGCAGTGCAAGATGCTAGGGACCGTGCAAAACAACGTTGTCTGCAAACCACTGTTCATGTATCAAACTTTTTCTTGTAGCTCTTCAGCAGCAGTCGCCTCTAGTCCAGTTTGCTGCTAACAGTGAAGAGCAAGGCCCAGTAACGTTACCAAGCTCCAGTCATGAGCCCAACACACCAGAATGGGCAGGTAGGGTTGTCATTCAGAAGAACTAATAGTAATGAAGAGCCCTGCTCAATGAAAAATGCCATGAAATAATTAATGATACCTGATGATTCAGCAATACATTAATGAAACTGACTTGACTTGATTTGAAAGCTTTGTAAAAAGGGGATATTTGTGGTGAGAAATAAATGTAAAAAATTTCATTTAGTGTCAGAAACAGAGCCAGGACCCAGTTGTGAAGAGACTAATGCTCTCACTGTGAAAGACACAGGTAGCCTAAGCTGCTGTTGTACCATAGTGTGTGAATAAGCAAACATTATCACTGAAAAGAAATGCTTTTCTTACTTAGTATCTTACTTGTTTCCAGTTCAAATATCTAAATATTCTTAATTCAGGATACATTTACTAGACAAGTGAAATGGCACAAGAAAGTATGTCTTGTTTTCTGAAAAAAAAAAAAAAACCTAAAAATTAAGTGATTTTGTTTTTTTTTGTTGTTGCTTAAAACAAGCTAAATCTAAAACAATTATTTTTCTTACCCCATTGGCAGATAATCAGAATCAGAATCAGAAAGGGCTTTATTGCCAAGTACGTTGGACATACGAGGAATTTGTCATGGTGTTGTTGGAGCATGTCACACATACAAATATAAGAAGGATAAAAAGAATAAAAAGAATATAAACAATATAAGTATAAACATATACACACAGTATGTATTAATAACGATAAAATAAATTAAAATAAATAGTAAAATAAGTTAAACAGTAGTAAAAAGGAACGCTACAGCAGAGTAGGTACAGTGGCATGAGGAGCCAGAGGTGGGGTGTGGAGAGAGTCAGGATGGATTCCGAGCCTTGTTTAGAAGGCTAGTGGCGGAGGGGAAAAAACTGTTTATGTGGCGTGAGGTTTTGGTCCTGATGGACCTCATCCTCCTGCCAGAGGGGAGTGGCTCAAAGAGCTTGTGTCCGGGGTGGGAGGGGTCAGCCACAATCTTACCAGCACGCTTCAGAGTCCTGGTGGCGTATAGGTCCTGGAGCGGCGGCAGATTGCAGCCAATCACCTTCTCAGCTGACCGAATGACACGCTGCAGCCTGCCCTTGTCCTTGGCAGTGGCAGCAGCGTACCAGATGGTGATGGAGGATGTGAGGATGGACTCAATGATGGCTGTGTAGAAGTGCACCATCATTGTCTTTGGCAGGTTGAATTTCTTCAGCTGCCGCAGGAAGTACATCCTCTGTTGTGCTTTCTTGACGAGGGAGCTGATGTTCAGCTCCCACTTGAGGTCCTGGGAGATGGTAGTTCCCAGGAAGAGGAAAGACTCCACAGTGTCAATTGTGGAGTCACAGAGGGTGATGGGGGCAGGTGGGGCTGGGTTCTTCCTGAAGTCCACAACCATCTCCACTGTCTTTAGAGCGTTGAGCTCTAGATTGTTTTGGTTGCACCAGGTGGTCAGCCTCCCACCTGTAGGCGGACTCGTCTCCATCAGAGATGAGTCCGATGAGGGAGGTGTCGTCCGCAAACTTCAGAAGCTTGACGGACTGGTGACCGGAGGTGCAGCTGTTGGTGTACAGGGAGAAGAGCAGAGGAGAAAGAACGCAGCTCTGGGGGGATCCATTGCTGATGCTCTGTGAGTCGGAGACGTGTTTCCCCAGCTTCACATGCTGCTTCCTGTCAGACAGGAAGTCAGTGATCCACCTGCAGGTGGAGTCAGGCACGCCTAGCTGGGAGAGCTTCTCCTAAAGCAGAGCCGGGATGATGGTGTTGAAGGCAGAGCTGAAGTCCACAAACAGGATCCTGGCGTAGGTTCCTGCGGAGTCCAGGTGCCGGAGGATGTAGTGGAGGGCCAGGTTGACTGCATCGTCTACAGACCTATTGGCTCTGTAGGCAAACTGCAGGGGGTCCAGGAGGGGGTCGGTGAGGTCTTTGAGGTGTGAAAGCACAAGGCGCTCAAAGGACTTCATAACCACAGAGGTCAGGGCGACGGGTCTGAAGTCATTAAGTCCTGTGGTCCTTGGCTTCTTGGGGACAGGGATTATGGTTGAGGTCTTGAAGCAGGCTGGCACGTGACATGTCTCCAGTGAGGTGTTAAAAATGTCTGTGAACACTGTAACACTAATGTAGCTTGTTTTAAGCAAAAAAATCACTTAATTTTTAGGTGTTTTTTCATACTTGTTTAGTAAATGCATCTTGATGTAAGATTTATTTTTCAAAAATACAATGAATTACAAGGCTGTAGAGAACAGTGCGCCTATTGCAGACTTATATTCTGAGGTTTTAATTACATTATTTTAATATAGTCAGTTGTGAACTAAAGTGGGCCGGTGTAAGGCATGAAACTCCAGGGCTGAAAATGAGTCCCAATCCGGCCCTGGTCTAAAGAATGCAGCAGTGTTGTCAGCAGGCCAGGAGGTGACAGTGAATGTGGAGCTGCTTCATGTTTCCCTCCACCTGATGAAAAAAAACAGTATCTGCTCTGCAACTGCAGGGGCAAAGCAGGGACAACAACATGAATATGAGACTGGAATAGACGAGAGAAATAAAGAGAACCAAAGAGCCACGCATGAGGGATATAGCATGTTGAAGTGCATCATATGAAGCTCAGCGTAAATTCTTTCAGGAAGACTTCTAATAACTTCAATCACCTCTCTCTCTTCCTAAAACTGATCAGCTGGTTCGAGGTGTTCACTTTTCAGTTAAACCAATCAGAATCGGCCATGCATTTCACAAGCCAATCACAGCATTACATCCCTGCTTTAAATCTGTTTCTCTCTCTGCTGCTGTCAGCTGTCATTTCAGGCAAAGCGTGCAACCCTCCTCCTCCCCTTCCTCCAGTCATCATCACCCACGGCACCCTGGGTCTCTTTCTCCGGCAGACCGCTCCCATTGACTCCTTCGGTCCGGTCTTCGGGCTCCTTCATCACCACCACCAGTGTCTAGACTCCATCAGGGTCTATGTTTTGGCTTCTCTACCCCTTTAAAAAATTATTTTACAACGATGAAATCTAATCTCCAAAGACTCTGTACATTTCATATTATGCATATGTACAATAAACCTTTGCATATCTGCAACGAAGTCTCTCCTGATTAAAATGGACCAAATATCAATCCCCTGTGAATACGGTGATCATATGGTAATATATGGTTATAAAAAACAAGACCATGTAATGTAAAATGTTCACATTTTACCTCTCACTTTATATATTGTTTGGCATTCAGAATTTTCAAACAAGTTCTCCAAACCATACGAAGATATAGATTGTTTGTTTCTGTTCCTCCCCTCTAATCTGACCCACAGGAACGTTTTCCGTCCTCATTCTAAACCAGAGAACGTAACGGGTGCGGTTTTAAACACGCCGTTAACGTTGTGAAGCGGTCACAGGTTGGTTCGTTTAGGTACCAAAACTACTTAGTTAAGAAAAAGATGGTGCTTCTGGGTTCAAATCCCTTCCGGTCAACACGTGACGTAACTCCGTTCTGTTTGTTCTGCAAAGTTAAAAATAAAACTCCTGTGTCTCCTGTGTGAAAGACCTCTGTTTGTTTGTCCATTGTTCACTGCCTGAGTCCAGGGGACAATGGTCTCTAGGTGTACGTGAGGAGATGATGACCCAGACCCACATCCAGATGTTGGGTCTGGGAACTCACCATTGGCAGGGCTCAATCGGAGGGGCGGGATAAACGGTTGTCTTTCAAATTCCCTCTAGTTGATAGATTAAACTTTTGCCGTATCCGGTTGGCAAAACTCCGAACACATCTTCCTTTTAAGAATGACTTCAGTGCCGTTCTTTGTTCTTTTCTCAAAGAAAAGCTGAACTCCAAGTCTTCCAGAGTCGCGGCCAAAGCCGATTCCAAAGACCGCTGTTCACCAGCAGCAGCAGCAGCAGCAGCAGCAGCAGCAGCAGCCATCTTCTTTGTTTTCTAGTAGCAGGGAATTCACGCGGAACCGTCGCAACTCTGCCATCCTTATGTTAAGCCCGCCCACCGACTCTATACACAATGTGATTGGCCTGACTAGAGTTTGGTTTTTCCAGCTCACAAGCCAACGGAGAGTTGCTAGACTGACCCTGGCTGCAAATTACATTTGCTGCTGCTATGGTGGTCTAGATTTCTAGGCTAGATGCTGTACATATTCCTTGGAACACTACTTTGACTTGGCATGCTCTGCTGTTTGGTTACTTCTAGTTAGGTCAGGGGTGGGCTGAGAAAAACTAGGCTGAAAAAGAAACATAACTGAACTTGGTCAATACCACCATGAAGGCAAGTCAAGAAACAGACAAACAGAGACAGTTCTGAGAGAGTAGAAAAAAACATCTCGACATCAGACCTGAGACTGAGCAGAGGCGGGGCTAGAATCCATTGGGCTAGAATGCTGTCAATCTGACAACTGTTATTTCCATTGCATCAGAGTTCTGTCACTTGGCTGCCTGTTCTGAAAATCTTCCCAGCCCTTGTCACATAACCAATTAATGTTTTCATGATGACTATCCAAAATTCTGATACCATGGAAACAGCACTGGAATTGTTTTTTTTTTTTGGAAGTGGCAGACTGAGCCTATACAAATGTGTATTGTATGTATTGTATTGTATTCGGAAAGATGTTTAAAATGAAAATGAATGAAAATAATAATGAATGTGATGTTTTATTTATTCTATATTTCTAAGCAGATGTTTAAGACCACCCCCCCCCACCTTAAAAAAATTGAAGTTAAAAATTAAATTAAATACATTTTTCAAACAAGCACAAACCCCAGTCTCCTGGGTGAAAGTCCTCTGTTTGTTTGTTTGTTTGACCAATTTACCACCCCAACCTGCCTTGTTACGCAGAATTTGGCGCTCTTATACTTCGTCACCTTACTTCCTGCTTTGTTAACCTCGTAATGACTACGACCACTATAGGACGGCGCCACTATAAACCTAAATATGAGTAGTAATTGCTGCTTGAACAAACAACTTTTTGGGGCGTTTTTCAGGGGAGGACAGTCCCAAATTTTCATACCTGACATAGCGGACTCAACTAAAAAGAAGGATACTGTCAGTGGTCAACTACCATCTGCACTGCACAGGACAAAAAAGAGCAAAAACTGAAAAGTCAAGACCACTTTAGTCAAATCCAAGACCGGACATAGTTTGAATCTACAGACACTCCTCCACAACGCTGCGGAAGAGGGTCTGGCTAGTCCACACAGCATTCCGGGATGGGAGAAAAACATGCTCTGGTTTATTGGCATTTCTTTAAACCAATCACAATCGTCTTGGGCGGTGCTAAGCTCTGGACAAAGCCACGATGCCTCTGCAAAATAGCCTCGGGAAGGAACTTGTTTTGGTGGAACATGTGTACGTTCGAAAGTAGTTTTAGTCGTGCAACAGAAAACTCAGATTGGACAGATAGTCTAGCTAGCTGTCTGGATTTACCCTGCAGAGATCTGAGGAGAAGTTAACTATAGTCCTCACAAATCCACCATAGGTTAGAACAACAACTCAAACAAAGAGGAAGGTAACGGACACGCGGCAGAATTTCCATCGGCAACGGAGCAATCCCAGAAGTGGAACGTCATGGTTATAGACTAGACTGAGATTGACAAAAAGTCACTTCAAAGACTGAGCTCAAACTAAGTTTTTAATTATATCATTAACAGCCAGTTATGTTATGCACTCAAAAGTTGGTCAAATCACTCCCCTGCATTGGTTTTAAATGTGATACTGTATCAGCCTGAAGTAGAGAACAAAGTAAACATTTACATGTGGTAGTAAGTAAGTAATGAGCTCTACATGCATGCAAACTTTAGTGATCTTCCAAATCCATGTACATGCCGGTTGTTGACTGCACCCCTGGAACTAACAGCAACTTACGACTGATTGAAATGGTTGCACCTTGTCACTTTTCACAGGCTGAGAGAAGTAAGTACTGCACGCTGAGCAAAATATCACTTTTGTGTTGCCTATAAGCCTTTAACCCCGCTGCAGGAACTCAACGAAAGATAACACAGGTATGTATGCATTGTCGCAGGTTCTGCTTTTGTGTCCTCTAGAGCCTGAGTCAGCTGGTGGAAAACAAAAGGGTTTTTAGTGTCTGGCAGAAATCAGGAGACAGCCTTATAGTGTAGGGAAAATGTAAAAGAGAAAGAAGAATATAGAACGATAACGGCGTACAGTGTGGACAGCAGGAGTGCACACTTAAAAACTACTAAAAGGGATTTGACACACTTACAATGACAACAGGCAATGCGCTGTATTCAACAGAAAGATGAAACAAAGTCAATAACAATATCAGCACCACTTCTTCCACTTGTTAATGCCCTAATACAACCCTAATAAATGCCTGCTGTTGCCTTTTTATTTTTTAGGGCTTTTATTGCCTTTGTACTAGAGCAGCTGAAGAAGCACAGGAAAGAGGGGATTAAAGAGGGCCACGGTCAGGACTCGTATCGAGGCCACTGCCAAGGGCTCAGCCATGAAGTGCATGCTCTCAAACGTTTTTTCAATAATGTACTCCTTTTGAAATACACTATGTTTCATCCAAGTACCCCTGGATCAGCAAAAAACATTTTGGTTAAAAAAAAGCCTAGCTATATGAAGAGGCACAATACATTTTTTTGTTACTAAACCAGTGGTTTTCAAAGTGGGGTCCGGGGAACCTTGAGGGGGGTTCCCTAGCACTAAAGCCCAGTTCAGACCAAAGCTTTGCGTTTTAGAACATCGCAGAGAAAAGTTTCAGCGGTCTGAACCGGCCCGTCTCAACTCGACTCAAACCAGCTGATGGTGTGGCTGCGACTCAGCTGGTGGAGTCTCCAGAGGCTGGTTTTACAACGTAAGGGACGTCTCCTGTTTCAACAGCTAATAGAGAAGTCATCTTGTAAAGTCAGCTACTAGTCCTTGGGCCAAGACCCAAAATTTCACGTATTGGTACCATCTGGGTGGGCAAATTCTAGTTGCGATTTTTTACATCCTATGCACCCCTAGATAATGTTTTGACATGATAACCCTTGCCAACTGGCAGCTTAGTAGTGGTTATGACTGCTTGAAGTGACTGACCCCTGTCAGTGAAAGAAATAGTAAAAGTACCTTCCATGGAAATAATCTAGTTCATCCAGTTGATAATTTATCAAGTGGTTCATTCATCATGAATAAAGTAGGTTCTAAATTAGTGAAATAATGAGATAAAGGCAATAATTCCAAAATACATGGCTAAATTTGGGAGTGTTAGCATGTCAAACCGCAATACCACAATATCATGAAAGAGCATTGAGACGATGATTGATGAGCCAGTCAAAGATTAGAAAAACCACAATGTTTAATGTATGGTGAAAACAATGGTCATTACAAAATCATCACAAAATTTCAATAAAGTAGTAGTCATCATCATCATCTTCGGTATCAGACTCTGACAGCTGTGGAGCGGGCTCCTCCTCACAAGGTTGATTAGTACAGGTTTGCAGCTTACACAGGTTGGTGCACCTCAGGCTGTTGGCGAGGCACGTGCAATCAGGTATCTTGCATGACCTGGTGCACTTGCAGGATAATAGCTGCAGGACGGCATCGGGTGCTGGGGTGCCTCGCATCCACTGGATTGTCAGCTGCCCGTCTTCATCTGTGTTCCACCCATGCTCCTCGGGACTCGGCACAGCCGGCATGGCTGGCTGGATTCAACCTCTCCTCGCCTGACACAGAATAGTTGGTAGCGAAGAGCGTTGACCTCTGCAGTGCTGGTTGATGGCACATACATCTTACAGGTGGTTGCCTGCAGCTTCTCGAACAGCTCATCAGACACAGCCCATGACCGACCGAGCTCCAGGAAGGCTTCTCAGCAATCTTCCTGCGATTTCATCTGTTTCAGGGCACCCACTTTGCCACGTCCCGCAAATGCACTGACAGTGTCGCAGCCAGTGAAGGCATGCATGCCGAGCAGGGCATCTGCGGAACTGCTGCCGAGAGACTGGCGCAATTTGGATATGTCAATGTACCTCATTCTGTTCTGGGTGCCGCTCTTCTGGAACAGTGGGCATGGGATATCTCTGCTGAAGGCCACACCCAGAACCAGAACATCTGTGTCGTCAGCTGTGATGATCACCGCTTTGTAGCCTGACTCTGCTGCATGAAGAGCATGCAAAAGCATGCGCCTATCCGCTTCCTCCTGTGATGATTTCAGCTCTGTTGCCTCTTCCCAGTGCTCTTTATCCAGCCTGAAGCAGTCTTCGCCACATGTGAGGTACAGAGTCTTGTCTTGGAGCTTCTCTCTGTGTTTGGGCTCTTTCCATTCTTCAACCAAGTAGCCGATCAGGCTTGTCTTGTTGGTAGCGCTGGAGAGCAGTCTCCTCCACTGCTGGATCTTGTGGCCTGACACAATGTTCTTGAACTGAATTCCTGTGTCTGTGCCTCTCTTAACCCTCTCAGCATTTTTGATTGACATGTCCTTGTACACATCAAAGATAACATCTATACGCTGGCTCTTCCCCCCTTCGTGCAGCACCTTGTCCAGAGCTGTGACAGCCAACTGCGCAAAGGTCTTGTCTTGGCCCTTCAGTTTCTGTAACAGGCTCATTCCATCAATGACGGTTGTTGATGGCTCTGGGATTTCCTCAGCTGGGGACACGCTCTTCTCCAACTCTCTGGCCAAAGCTGCCTTCTTTGTCTTGCGTAGAGACCCATCCCCGTTAGCTAGGGCCTAAGGCAGTCCCAGAGGATGAGCCAAGACATCACTCATGTGTAGTTGTCGGCTCTGTGCCACCAAGATCATGTGACCAAAGAGGTTTCTGTTGGCCTTATATAATATAAACACAGATTTTGGAATATAATGGGGTTTCTGGACATATGTGTTAATATTTACCTGAAATTCAACATTTCTTCTTTTCTTGTGTTACAAAGCTGAAACCTAATACATTCCACATGAACCTGATAACAAAACTAATTCAAATATATTATACAAAAATTAAGAACAAATCGTCCGTACATTTTATGACTTTCCAATAGTAGACAGTGTAGAGTCGACAATACATGTGTTATTTTTCTTTTCTTTTATATTTTTTACATCTCAAAACAATGTTCAATTCAAAGATATTGACTTCATTATGCCTATTAATATGTACAATATATTTTAGTTTGCTTGGGATTAATATTAGATCACTGTTATTACGGTACTGGACGTTTGGTGTATTTTTCAAAAATAATTCTAATACATAAAAGTAGGAAAATGACTAATTCTAAAAAAAGTATAAAAAGCTGGGCCTGTGGAAAGGTTATCATATTATAATTAACTTATATTAACCCCATAAACAATTTAGTATAGGTATGGTTTTGCCCACCCAGATGGTACCAATATCTGGTCTGGCCCATGGACTATACAATAAAATGATCTATTATCCATGTTATTTCTGTTACAAACTGTTAATGACTCAGCTCAACGACTGAGGGAAGAGAGGGAGCGCCTCGGACAAAGCCCTGAATCAGAGAAACAAAACGTGTTTTCGCCGATTCATCACTAGAAATGTAACTGCAGCTCACTATCACTAACGTTATCCACATTCATATTTAGACGCAACAAATGAAATATTCAGCTTTAAAATGCCTGGAAGTCAGAAGTTAGGACGGAAGTACAAAGCCGTTGCTATGGAGATGATACACCCTCTCGTCTCATTGGTGTAAACTGGCAGGTTTCAGACCGCTGCAGACCGACGTGCTGCAAGCTGTTGCAAGTTTACACTCGCCTGGTCGCGAATCTGTGGTCTGAACTGGACTTATTGAACTGGAATCATTGATTTTCACTATAATTCCATCCAAAAGTAACACAAGGACAGAATGTATAACTATTTTACAGGGGGGGTTCTGGTGGTTCTAAAATATTATATATATGTTTGTTTTTTTGTTTTTTTTTAAAAGCGTGCTCGTTAAGATACCAGCAGACATCCAGCACAAAATTGTATTAATTAATTGTATTAAAAAGTCACCAAAATGAAGTATTTGAACCTCATAATTAAATACAAAATGAGGGAAAAACCTCCCCCCCGCACACACACAGCATTATGTGCAGAAGATATGAAAAAAAAAAAATATATACAAAACAAAATACATTCCCATCCATCTACACACTGCCATACATGCCTCACTTTTATATTTGTTTAGCATCTTCTTTTTTAGTATTTAAAAAAAAAAAATCTTTGTAGTGTGTTACACATTTTCATTCCCCTAATCTAAAAGATTCCACACGTGTACTCCGTTTGCATCTTTGTGTATTTGTTCTAGTCTTTATCTTTGTGAACATGCACATTCCCCTTAGTTCATACTTGCCCTCTCTAATCCGAAACAGGAAGGAAAGACAGAGGTCTTGCACTGCGTGAGTCCAGTGGACAATGGCCTCTAGGTGTGCGTGAGGAGATGATGCTGTACATATTCCTTGGAACACTACTTTGACTTGGCATGCTCTGCTGTTTGGTTACTTCTAGTTAGGTCAGGGGTGGGCTGGGAAAAACTAGGCTGAAAAAGAAACATAACTGGTCAATACCACCATGAAGGCAAGTCAAGAAACAGACAAACAGAGACAGTTCTGAGAGAGTAGAAAAAAACATCTCGACATCAGACCTGAGACTGAGCAGAAGCGGGGCTAGAAGGGGGGCACATGGTGGCACCGGCACCCCCCTGAAATATGATTGCCCCCCCCTCCAATCCATTGGGCTAGAGTGCTGTCAATCTGACAATTGTGATTTCCATTGGATCAGAGTACTATCACTTGGCTGCCTGTTCTGAAAATCTTCACAGGCCTTGTTGCATGATCAATTAATGTTTCCATGACGACTATCCAAAATTCTGATACCATGGAACCAGCACTGGAATTGTTTTTTTTTTTTTTGTGGCAGACTGAGCCTATACAACTGTGTATTTTATTCGGATATACAATTAGTTTACAATGAAAACTAATGAAACTAATAATGAATGTGATGTTTTATTACATTATTTTGTTTTATCCTATCCTAATATTTCCTATATTCACCCCCCCCCTTCCTGACTGGTTATTGGTCACCCTCCTGTGCCGCCCTGACTGAATATTTTGGGTGGAGAATGATAGTGATATAAATGTTTGGACCAGTTTTGCATCTGGTTCCTTTCCAAGCAGTCACAGAACTATTCAAATGACCCCCCGAATAACCCAGACAAGGTCTGGACTTTCACAGCACTTTAACTTTTATTGTCTCACAGCTCATTTAGTAATCCAACATCTGGAACAACAGACCCTGAATTGTCAACTATGCCAGATTACAGGAAATGCTCTCTCAGGAAAGGAGTAGTGCTGTGAAGCTCATATTATCCTGCTGATATGGTGCTGAGACTATTTGCAATGTTTTCGGGAGGTTTAGTGCCTCTAGCCAGGAGTCTGTGGACAAGAGGCGTTGAATGCTAATAAACATCAAGAATGAAGGAGTTGTGTTGTGCAACACAACAGTGTTGTTGCCAGGCCAATGTTTGGACGGCTGGGGAACATGTTTCCACAGTCAGGGGGGTGGAATTACCAAAATATACTCCTTAATTAAAAGTGTCATTAGGTGAAAACAGAAAATAAACAGCTCAAACATAAAAGTATGTAGAGAATGATAACAATATAGCTTAGACTACAATTCTTTAGGCCATTTCAGTGACAATGAGTCACATTTCAGTGCATGGGTAAAATAACACGTAATCATTCTTCTGTTTATAGTTGATAGTTGGTCCCACGATTGTGCACGTTTGGGACCAAATGGGAACCATTGACTTTGGGTCTCAAATATTACTCACAAATATCGAGTACCTTTTTACACGTGTTATCTTAACTTCTCTTATCTTATCTTCTCTTATCTTCTCTATCTTCTCTATCTTCTCTATCTTCTTTATCTTCTTTATCTTCTCTTCTCTTATCTTCTTTATCTTCTCATCTCTTATCTTCTTTATCTTATCTTATCTTCTCTTCTCTTATCTTCTTTATCTTATCTTATCTTCTCTTCTCTTCTCTTGTCTTCTCTTTTCTTATATTCTCTTATCTTCTCTTCTCTTCTCTTCTCCTCTTCTTCTCTTAACGTCTCCTCTTCTCTTCTCTTCTGTTTTCTTATCTTATCTAATTTTATCTTAACGTCTCTTCTCTTCTCTTCTCTTATCTAATACAGTTTTTCTTGATTGCTTTGATGCAGCAGTCAACTCAAGCTCCACATTTTTCAAAACAGCTAACACACAGGCCCAAACAGTGGCACTCATGGTCAAAATGACACATTTTGTTTGCAAACGGCTCTAACCGTGCCAAAACATTTAAAATATGCAACAAAAGAAAATTTTGCCTTCAAACAACACAACTTGCAAACAAGTGTATGATCTCTTCCAATCAACCATTACACAGTGGACAACAAAATACAAAATACACCACTCACTGTGAATCAGTGCACCATTGCTTGTCATTGTAGCCTATTACTGTATGTTGCTTTCATGCCAGTGACATTTGTTGACAAATTTGCCTTCTTGCAAATAATTGGATCCAGAAATGCTTTGATGCAAATTTTATTGATTCCATTGATCCTTATTTTCAAACTGTGGCTGAAAACTGAAATACTGTAAATATTACACATAATACATGTAAATCAAATTAAAATCTATTAGAGTATAAGAAATTAAGAAAATAAAAATAAAATCTATTACAGTAAAGTATAAACATATATTACTGTAGAGTATAAGAAATAGCCACTATTGATACTCACTCTCTTCTGTCTTTGACCTCTTCCATCCATGTTGGCAAAGAACAACACAGACGCTGTACATTTAAGGTCTGCAGACTGATTGCTAATTGAAGATTTGTGTGAAGGAGTGTCAAACAGGTGTTTCAGTGATGTCATACTGATGGAGGTAGTTTCTAATAGTTAGGAACAGATGGTTTCTGTTTGGTTACCATAGCTAAAACAATGGAATTTGGACTGCTTGAATGACATCCATGTTACAGTTTTTCTCATTTGCTAAGACACACTAAATGAAACTGGGATCCCCTTTATCTTCATCATCACATTATTAGCACAGCAGAAGTCTTCTCTTGCAAATGTTTTAACACTTTTTCATTTGTTTCACACATTTTTCACACCCTTTGTCAAAACAGTTACCACAGATCTCATTGAAAGACCCTGAACTCTATTGGATTCACTGTGGTGAACAAAAGGAAAACATCTATTCACAGCTGATAGAAAGTACTTGCATAATTAGAAAACTCTATGCACCTGTGTGAAACTCATTTGCACAACTCTTCAATCAGCAATCAGTCCTCATCCATCTATAAAAGATGCCACCTCTGTGTTGCTATTTGCAAGCATGGAACAAAGAGGCCGTAGAGTAAGAGGCCATGGCAGAGGGGCCAGAGGAAGAGGAGCCCGTATGCGTGGTGGAGGAGCTGCAGCAGCAAGAGGACAAAATCGAGCTCAAGTTTCAAATGAAATTCGGGCAACAATTATTAACCATGTCATCAATCATGGCTGGTCCTTTAGAGAGGCTGGACAAAGGGTTCAGCCCATTCTGACTCGGAGCACTGTGGCATCTATTGTCAGGCTTTTTCGGAATGAGAACAGGTAATTCACAGTGTTACTGTAATGTATACCACTGTGTATTTCAGCTTTACTGTATTGCCCTGTTAGCAGAACAAACTGTGTCTACAGTAATGCAGATGTTTTATCAATCCCATTTATGTGACTGTCATACAGTAATGTCAATTTTGACATGCTTTTTGCTTTTACTTTATAGGATCCACACATTACCACACACTGGTGGCAGAGGAAAGATATTTAGTATTGAACAGGAGTCTGCCATTGTAGATATGGTAGTGGCAAACAATGCAATCAGACTGCGTGAAATCCAGGCAGCAGTAATTGCAGATCAGGGAGCATTTAGAAATATAAACAGTGTGAGTTTGGCAACTATAGATCGAGTCCTTAAACTACACCATGTCAGAATGAAGCAGCTGTACCAAGTTCCATTTCAAAGAAACTCTGACATCGTAAAGGAGGCACGATTCCAGGATGTGCAGGTACAGATTTTGTTATTGTAATACCTTGTTTACCATAGTTACATGCGACTGGAATACTGTAATTTGCTTTATGAATTTGTTCTTTTTCTTAGAGAATAATGGAGCTTGAAGCTGAGGGGGCACATCACAAATTAATTTTTGTGGATGAAGCCGGCTTCAACCTCTGTAAAGTGAGGAGACGCGGGAGGAACATCATTGGGCAGAGGGCCGCTGTCACAGTGCCAGGTCAGAGGGGTGCCAATATCACCATGTGTGCTGCCATCTCCAATGATGGGGTCCTTTGCCACATACCAACCATTGGCCCATACAATACAGAACGCCTCATCACATTTCTTGATTCATTGAAAGAAATACTGATTCCACCCGAAGAGAGAGGGCTGTTGAGGCCTGGCATGACTCTGTATGTCATAATTTGGGACAATGTGGCTTTCCATCACTCTCGCCTTGTGAACGACTGGTTTGCAGCACAGCCTCATATTATGATGCACTTCCTTCCTGCATACTCCCCTTTTCTGAACCCAATCGAGGAGTTCTTCTCTGCTTGGAGGTGGAAGGTGTATGATCACCGGCCATATGAGCAGATGCCCCTCCTGGAGGCAATGAATGCTGGTTGCCTGGCAATAGGTGCAGAGGACTGCCAGGGATGGATGCGCCAAGGGAAAACATTCAATGAGATGTTGATGAGAACCTGTGGCATAATCGTCAAGAACGAATGGACTAAATGTGAAAGATAAAATATATCTTTTTTTTTTTTAAAGGTATTACCACCCATAAGTTTCCTTTTGGTAGCTTTTTTCTTTTTTTCAGTATCCATTTGAGTTTGTAAAGTGTCATATTTCATATTGATGGCTGTATTTTGTTGTCCATTGTGTAATGATTGATTGAAAGAATAAATTAATTTGACCACAAGTTGTGGTGTTTGATGGAAATATTTGCTTATGTTGCATGCTTTTAATGTTTTGAGTGTTAGAGCATTTTGCTAACAAAATGAGTCATTTTGGCCATTGAGCTTCAGTTTTATCCTGTGTGTTAACTGTTTTGAAAATGTGATGTCAGAGTGGGCAAATGTGTTTAAGCAATTGAGAAAAACTAACTGTTCTACAAAAGGGTGGGGAAAATGTGTCAATCCAATGAGAAAGGGTTAACACATTTGCAAGAGGTGTCTTCTGCTCTGCTGAGACAGTGATGATGAAAACTGAGTGGATCCCAGTTTCTTTAAGCAGGTCAAAGCAATCAAGAAAATTGTAAGATAAGTATTATCTTACCCGAAACAAATAAATAAATTGTTAACTGTTCAACCGTGGAAATTGACATTAGAATTATCGGAGCCAAAATGTGTCTTTGGGGAAAAAACATCTCAACTCAATGTCCACTTACTATACTAGCCTTTTCTGTAGCTTTCAGCCACACTGTCTTCATTATGAGATATAGTTCAGTTGTCATCTGTTATGCTTTTCTTCATTGTCTGGTTTGGCTTAAAAGTTAATCAGCAAATATCATTCACCTTGGAAAAGTAGTTCGACAAAACCTTCCCAAATCAAGGTCCACTCATTGGCTTTTTCTCAGCTTTCAACCATTGTCGTGGACTTACCATCTCCAACAACAAACACTGTTCACAAACTGCTCCAAACAGCTCTATTGTAGTCCAGCCTTTACTTCAGAGACAACGTGGTCACTTTGGAACACACGTTATAATGCTCACCTAGCTGCTAGTGTGGCACGCCCTCATACTCTGCTTCTGACTGGCTAGTAGTCCTTACCTAGGTACTGTCAGGTCACGCCCTCATACTCTGCTTCTGACTGGCTAGTAGTCCTTACCTAGCTACTGTCAGGGCACGCCCTCATACTCTGCTTCTGACTGGCTAGTAGTCCTTACCTAGGTACTGTCAGGACACGCCCTCATACTCTGCTTCTGACTGGCTAGTAGTCCTTACCTAGGTACTGAGCATGTGCGACTCCCAACAAAGATGGAACAGAAGTGAGAGGTCTCACTCTGTAGCTAAAACAGAGAGCTCAACACACAGGGTGAAAAGAGGAGCTGCAGCAATGTGCAGTACAACAAAAATATGGTGTTTTTTGAAAATTAAACTATACTATATATATACTATACAATGTAAACCTATTCTGATATAACCTCTAAATACAATTATGAACCTGAAAATGAGTATAATATGAGCACTTTAAATGTTCAAACATACTGAGTGTATCGTTAAGTAAAAGGCTGACGTTTGGAAACATATTAATATTTTCCTGATTGACAGGTGTCTCATGAAGCAATTAGGATGTTCAGGCTTCAGTAACTGAAACATATGGCAGCAAATTGAAATCCATCACAACACTACTACAGCTTTTATACAGCAAGCAGATACACAGTACTTTGTTCTGGCTGAGCTGTAAAGAACATATAGTCATATTCAATGGCACTGTCAAAATGTTGAAATGTAAAAGTAAACTTACTGAGTTTAGTCAACTCAAAATGTAGTGCACAAAATAATTCAATCCCTTTTCAGACACTGAATTTGAACTTTGCTGGCTTCATATATCTATTACCATGATGTCTTTTTGGCATTTGAGCATTGCTTGATGTTATGTAAATGCCCCATAATGACTCTATTTAAACATTTAAACATTAAGTATGACATATAACTATACTCCACTACAGTATCAGCATCCATGCACATTTCAGAAAATGTGTGACTCATTCTTGTATACTGTACATAAAGCCTTTTTCTGACAATAGGAATACAATCATTTAAGGAATTAGTATGAATGAAAGTTGACAATTTATAGTAATTAGTACTACTATAGACAAGAAACATAGACAGAATGAAAAAAAAAATTACAATACAAATATGAAAACATACTATAAAAATATGTACAAGATATTTGTTTAAACAATTATTTATATCTAATGTTTTAGAAGTAATATGTACACAAATGTGCAAAATATTGTCCAGGTTGTGCAAAAGTTTACAGCATGAAGCATAAATATAATATGTGCAATGTACAGGAATAATAGTCCAAAAGGTGTGTATTACTGTAACACATAGAGACAGATGTGAAGACGTTAAAGTAACATATAGTGTCTATGGGGCGGGGGGATAAGAGTACGTGTCAGTGGCCCCTGTTGCTGAAGCCAACGCCAATCGGGAAGAAACTGTTTTTATGTCGAGAGGTTTTGGTCCTGATGGGCGGCAGCCTCCTGCCAGAGGGGAGGGGTTCAAACAGTTTGTGTCCGGGGAGAGAAAGGGATCAGCTACAATCTTTCTTGCCCGCCTCAGTGTCTTGGAGGCGTACAGGTCCTGGAGAGACGACAGATTGCAGCCAATCACCTTCGGTGATACACTACAGTCTTGTATAAAGTACTTGAAAGCAATACTTGAGTAAAAGTACAATTATCTTACCAGAAAATGACTTTGGTAGAAGTTAAAGTCTCTTTTTAGAATATTACTTGAGTAAAAGTCTTAAAGTATCTGATATTTACTGTACTTAAGTATCAAAAGTAATTTTCTGATAATAAATATACGTAAGTATTAGACGTAAAAGTAAAGGTAAAAAAAAACTTTGATTATGAACTTCATGGCCAAAGGTGTGTAACGTTATCTTCATCACCACTGTCGTCCATGTGGTCATCATCTGTTACCAGAGCCTGCACCGGGGGCTTCCATGTCACTATCAGTCATTATGCTTCCTCCTCTTCTTCTTTAGTTTTGGCCTATGTTTTTTTTTTTTTTTTTTTTTTACCGCTTGGCAACAAACAGGCATTAGGTCACCAACTGGAATGGAGCGTGCATTATCTTAGCAATTTAGGAGCAATGATTCGCCAAACCTGCTTTTTTTCCAGTGTAACAAATTTCTTCTGATTTTATTTTGTAGTAACGAGTAACTAAGATGCTCAGGGGAGATGTAGTGGAGTAAAAGTAAACATTTTATTTAGGAAATGTAGTGGGGTAAAAGTATAAGCTTCCGGAAATATAAATAATGAAGTAAAGTACAGATACGTGGAAATTCTGCTTAAGTACAGTAGTGAAGTATTTCTACTTTGTTACATTACAACACCTCTCCGGGAACCATCACCTTATCGTGGTGGAGAGGTTTGTGTGTCCCTGTGAACCTGCGGGCTGTGTTGTCTGGAGCTGTGTGCTCCTGGTAGGGTCTCCCAAGGCAAAGTGGTCTCAGGTGAGGGGCCAGACAAAGAATGGTTGAAAACCCCCCATTAAAAAACGAGGTAGAGATGGAGTGACCCTGCCGGGAGGAAGCCCAGGGCCCCCGTCTGGAGCCAGGCCCAGATGGAGGGCTTGTCAGCGAGCGTCTGGTGGCCGGGTTTGCCACGGTTTGCCCCTGTCCGACAGACTTTCAACTCACACCTCCGGCGGAGCTTTTCGTGCATCCCTGTGGAGGCTGGGGGCATTGAACCCGAGTGGACAATGTTCAAAGTTTCCATTGCTGAAGTCACTGATGTAGTCAAACAACTCCACAGTGGCAAAGCCCCTGGGATTGATGAGATCCGTCCAGAAATGCTCAAGGCTCTGGGTGTGGAGGGGCTGTCTTGGTTGACACGCCTCTTCAACATTGCGTGGAAGTCTGGGACGGTGCCTAAGGAGGGGGACCAGAGGGGGACCAGAGGGTGTGTGCCAATTACAGGGGTATCACACTTCTCAGCCTCCCCGGTAAAGTCTACTCCAAGGTGCTGGAAAGGAGGGTTCGGCTGATAGTCGAACCTCAGATTGAAGAGGAACAATGTGGATTCCGTCCTGGTCGTGGAACAATGGACCAGATCTTTACTCTCGCAAGGATCCTGGAGGAAGCCTGGGAGTATGCCCAACCGGTCTACGTGTGTTTCGTGGATTTGGAGAAGGCGTATGACCGGGTCCCCCGGGAGATACTGTGGGAGTATGGGGTGAGGGGGTCTCTTCTCAGGGCCATCCAATCTCTGTACGACCAAAGCGAGAGCTGTGTCCGGGTTCTCGGCAGTAAGTCTGACTTGTTTCAGGTGAGGGTTGGCCTCCGCCAGGGCTGCGCTTTGTCACCAATCCTGTTTGTAATATTTATGGACAGGATATCGAGGAGTAGTCGGGGTGGAGAGGGGTTGCAGTTCGGTGGGCTGGGGATCTCATCGCTGCTTTTTGCAGATGATGTGGTCCTGATGGCATCATCAGCCTGTGACCTTCAGCACTCACTGGATCGGTTCGCAGCCGAGTGTGAAGCGGCTGGGATGAGGATCAGCACCTCTAAATCTGAGGCCATGGTTCTCAGCAGGAAACCGATGGAGTGCCTTCTCCAGGTAGGGAAAGAGTCCTTACACCAAGTGAAGGAGTTCAAATACCTTGGTGTCTTGTTCGCGAGTGGGGGGACAATGGAGCGGGAGATTGGTCGGAGAATCGGCGCACCGGGTGCGGTATTACATTCAATTTATCGCACCGTTGTGACAAAAAGAGAGCTGAGCCAGAAGGCAAAGCTCTCGATCTACCGGTCAGTTTTCGTTCCTACCCTCACCTATGGTCATGAAGGCTGGGTCATGACCGAAAGAACAAGATCCAGGGTACAAGCGGCCGGAATGGGTTTCCTCAGGAGGGTGACTGGCGTCTCCCTTAGAGATAGGGTGAGAAGCTCAGTCATCCGTGAGGAGCTCGGAGTAGAGCCGCTGCTCCTTCGCGTCGAAAGGAGCCAGTTGAGGTGATTTGGGCATCTGGTAAGGATGCCCCCTGGGCGCCTCCCTAGGGAGGTGTTCCAGGCACGTCCAGCTAGGAGGAGGCCTCAGGGAAGACCCAGGACTAGGTGGAGGGATTATATCTCCAACCTGGCATGGGAACGCCTCGGGATCCCCCAGTCGGAGCTGGTTAATGTGGCTCGGGAAAGGGAAGTGTGGGGTCCCCTGCTAGAGCTGCTCCCCCCGCGACCCGACGCCGGATAAGCGGACGAAGATGGATGAATGGATGGATGGATACATTACAACACTGTACGCTGCACTCTGCCCTTGTCCTTAGCGGTGGCAGCAGCGTACCAGATGGTGATGGAGCAGGTGAGGATGGACTCTATGATGGCGGTGTAGAAATGCACCATCCCCACCGTCATAGAGTGTCGAGCTCTAAGTTGTTCTGACCCGCACCAAGTCTTTCAATTCATGTGATGGCGTTCAGTTGAGCATGTTATAAATGTTATGGAAATGTTTAAAAAGTCCCAACGAGTGTGATTGCTGTAGTGACTTGATCCAGGGGTTTAATTAAACATGCATTGAATGATTGATGTGCATGTCTGATAGTAGTTACAGTAATGTGAGTGACTGTGTTACTCCCATCTTATACCGGATAAGAGGTCAGGAGGAGTATAATTTTTAGTTAATGTTCATGATACATTCTTGCACATCTCTTATCTTTCCTGCTGTATATCTGGAACCAGCTATGAACAGAGTGCACAATGTTTTCAGTGTGTCAGAGGGACTCTCACAGAGCAGTGAATCAGTGAACCTCTCAGCTGGACTAAGATCTCTGCAGTCCTAGAGGAGCTAAATATAACAAACACAACTTTATTTAAACTTGAAACAGCATTTTTGTTTTCCCAGATGATTAGGTTGAGGCAGACAGATCAGTACAGACCTTTATTGTCCCTTGAGGGAAATTTGATTGGCAGTAGAAGCCAAAAAACACAAGCACAACATACAGAAGGACATGCAACATATATTACAACATTTATAGAACACAACCAAATGTCTGTATGTATCTGTTCGTTAAAAGTATCAAACCAGTCTAATGGAGGCCATGATAGTGCTGCTGAGCAGTGCAGCCAAGGTTCAGTGCAAATTAAGCGTTTCCATTGCACTTGGAACAAAGAAAAATTGAAACCGATTGCTTTTTTCCTGTATCTCGGCCCAGAAGGGAGAATAGATAGATAGCTAGATAGAAGATACTTTATTCATCCCCACTGGGAAATTTGAGTATCCAGCAGCTCACACATACAACGCTTCTTTCCATGATTATCACTTTTTCCAACAAACAATACTATGACTTTTTTATCACTTTTTTCGACCTTTTCGACATACCATACTATGACTTTTTAATGTCTTTTTTGGGGGGGCATTTTAGACCTTTATTTGATAGGACAGCTGAAGTCATGAAAGGGGAGATAGATGGGGAATGACATGCAGCAAAGGACCACAGGTCGGATTTGAACCTGTGGCACACCCTATACTAAGTGAGCTACCAACTATGACTTTTTTAATCACTTTTTTGACTATATTATGACTGTTTTCAACATGTCTTTGGTACACAGTGGCTAACACTGATCCAACTAGCACCAGCAAGAAGGCACTGCTGAATCTGAACCAAACCCTTTTCATGATTTTTTTTCGACATATAGTACTATACTTTGATTTGTTTGGACAGACCATACTGTGACTTTCAATGGCTTTTTTCGACATACTATACAATGACTTTGTATGGCTTTTTTTTGACGTACTATATGACTGTCAACATAATTTCTTTTAGTGGCACAGTGGCTCAGTTGTTGGCACTGCTCCAGTGAGCACCAGCAAGTATGCAATGCAGACTCTCACAAAGGTTTGATTCCAAGTCTTTTTTTTGGCATATGATACTATAACTTTTTTTAATGACTTTTTTCAACGTATTGTTCTTTGACAATTTTCAACATACTATACTATGACTATTTTTGATGTACTATACTATGACTTTTTTTGATATATTATACTAGGATTATTTAACATTCTATACTATGAATTTTTTTGACATTATTTGATTACTATGACCTTTTCATCACTTTTTTCAACATAGTATTCTATGACTTCATTCGATATTAATGCTATGGCTTTTTGTGACTTTTTTCCACATACTATACTATGACTATTTTTAACATATTATACTACCACTTTTTTATCACTTTTTTCGACATTCTATACTTTGACTTTTTAATAACATTTATCGACATACTATGCTGTGACTTTTTTGACATACCACACATGACAGTTGGCAGTGTCCCAATGGTTAGCATTGTGCCAACTGGCAAGCAATAATCCCTGCATACTCTGACCCAAGTACGATCCCCAGTCTGGACAGGCTTTTTTCATGACTTTTTTTTCTAGTGACACTAATTACATTGTGTTGCTATGTACTTGTGAAATATGCAATGACAATAAAGTGAATCTAATCTAATCTAAATACTCTGATCGTTTTTTGCGACATTCTATACTATGACTTCTTTTGTTATACATACTATGATTTTTATCACTTTTTTTGACATGCTATATACTATGTCTTTTAATCACTTTTTTCGACATAGTATACTATGACTTTTACAATATACTATACAATGACTTTTTATGTCTTTTTCAACATGCAATATTATAATTTTTTTAATGACTTTTTTCGACATACTATGCCTTGACCTTTTCGACACACCATACTATGACTTTTTAATGTTGTTTTTGACATACAATGCTATGACTGTTTACGACATATTTTCTTGTTGGCACAGTGGCTCAATGTTTAGCATTGTGCCAACAACCACCAGCAAGTAATCTCTGCATACTCCGACCCAGGTCCGACCCAGGTGTTTTAAACATGCAATACTTTTACTTTGTTATCCATTTTTTCGACATTCTATACTATGACATTTTTCGACATACTATAGTTGGACTTTTTTAACATTCTATTTTCTACTTTTAAATCACTTTTTTTGACATAGTATACTATGACTTTATCACTTTTTTCAATGTACACAACTATGACTTTGTTATCACTTTTTCGAATACTATGACTTTTTTAACACTTTATTCGACATACTATACTATGACTTTATCACTTTTTTAAACATACACTACTATGACTTTATCACTTTTTTGAATACTATACTATGACTTTTCATCACTTTTTATACGCTATTCTATGACTTTTTTCAACATACCATACTATGACATATTTATATTTTTTTTGACATACTACACTATGACTTTGTTATCACTTTTTTCAACATACTATACTATGACTTTTTTTTACCAGTTTTTTGAATACTATACTGACTTTTTTTCGACATACTATAGTATGACTTTTTTATCACTTTTTTCGACATACCATTCTATGACTATTTTCGACATACTATACTATGACTTTTTTTTACCATTTCATTCAACATATTATACTATGACTTTTTTCGATGTACTATAGTATATATGTTCTGGCTCAATGGTTAGCATTGTGCCAACAGTCAACCAGCAAGTAATCTCTGCATACTTTGACACAGTTACGATTCCCCGTCCGGGCAGGCTATTTTCATGATGTTTTTTTCAACATACTATACTATGACTTTCTATCACTTTTTCGACTGCTATACTATGACTTTGTTATCCCTTTTTCGACATACTATACTATGACTTTTCTATCATTTTTTTGACTGCTATACTATGACTTTTTTCAACATACTTTAGTATGACTCTTTTACCATTTTTTTCGACATACTATATTCTGACTTTTTTGACTTTTTTCAACATACTATAAGATGACTTTTTTGATATACTATAGTATGACTTTTTATCACTTTTTTCAACATACCATTCTATGACTATTTTTGACATGACTATTTTATCACTTTTTTTGACATAGTATACTATGACCCTGTTATCACTTCGTCATATGTCTTATTTATCACTTTTTTCAACCTACTATACTATGACTTTGTTATGACCTTTTTTGACATAATATACTATGACTTTTTTCATGATACTATTGTATGACTTTGTTATGACTTTATTCGACATACTATACAATTACTTTTTTTGACATTCTATACTATGGCTTTGTTATCACTTTTTTAAACATACACTACAATGACTTTATTACTTTTTTGAATACTATACTATGACTTTTTATCACTTTTTTGACATGCTTTTCTATGACTTTTTTTCGACATACTATACTATGACTTTTTTATCACTTTTTCGATATACTGTATAAAGACTTTTTTTTTTAACGTCACCTTTCAACATGCTATGCTAAGACTTTTTAATGACTTTTTTCGACATATTATCCCTTGACTTTTTTGACATACCATAGATGACTGTTTTCAACAAAAGCAAGTAATCTCTGCTTAATCTGACCCAGGTACTATTCCCAGTCCAGGCAGGCGGTTTTCATGACGTTTTTTTTGACAAACTATACTATGACTTTGTTATCACTTCTTCGAATGCTATGACTTTTACCACTATTTTCGACATACTATGACTTTTTATCACTTTTTCGAATACTATACTATGACTTTTTTCAATATACAATAAAATTACTTTTCTATGTATTTCATCATCACGCTACACCATTATTTTTTAATGACTTTTTTACATGCTATACTATGTCTTTTTATCACATTTTTCAACATTCTATAGTATAACTTGTCATCACTTTTTTCGACATGCTATAATATGACTTTTTATTCTCTTTTTTGACATACCTATACTATCCATCCATCCATCTTCGTCCGCTTATCCGGTATCGGGTCGCGGGGGTAGCAGCTCCAGCAGGGGACCCTAAACTTCCCTTTCCCGAGCCACATTAACCAGCTCCGACTGGGGGATCCCGAGGCGTTCCCATGCCAGGTTGGAGATATAATCCCTCCACCTAGTCCTGGGTCTTCCCTGAGGCCTCCTCCCAGCTGGACGTGCCTGGAACACCTCCCTAGGGAGGCGCCCAGGGGGCATCCTTACTAGATGCCCGAACCACCTCAATTGGCTCCTTTCGACGCGAAGGAGCAGCGGCTCTACTTCGAGCTCCTCACGGATGGCTGTGCTTCTCACCCTATCTCTAAGGGAGACGCCAGCCACCCTCCTGAGGAAACCCATTCCGGCCGCTTGTACCCTGGATCTTGTTCTTTCGGTCATGACCCAGCCTTCATGACCATAGGTGAGGGTAGGAACGAAAACTGACCGGTAGATCGAGAGCTTTGCCTTCTGGCTCAGCTCTCTTTTCGTCACAACGGTGCGATAAATTGAATGTAATACCGCACCCGCTGCGCGAATTCACCAATCTCCCACTCCATTGTCCCCTCACTTGCGAACAAGACCCCAAGGTACTTGAACTCCTTCACTTGGGGTAAGGATTCATTCCCTACCTGGAGAAGGCACTCCATCGGTTTCCTGCTGAGAACCATAGCCTCCGATTTAGAGGTGCAGATCCTCATCCCAGCCGCTTCACACTCGGCTGCAAACCGATCCAGTGAGTGCTGAAGGTCACAGGCCGATGATGCCATCAGGACCACATCATCTGCAAAAAAGCAGCAATGAGATCCCCAGCTCACTGAACTGCAACCCCTCTCCACCCCGACTACGCCTTGATATCCTGTCCATAAATACTACAAACAGGATTGGTGACAAAGCGCAGCCCTGGCGGAGGCCAACCCTCACCTGAAACGAGTCCGACTTACTGCCGAGAACCCGGACACAGCTCTCGCTTTGGTTGTACAGAGATTGGATGGCCCTGAGAAGGGAGCCCCTCACCCCATACTCCCGCAGCACCTCCCACAGTATCTCCCGGGGGACCCGGTCATACGCCTTCTCCAGATCCACAAAGCACATGTAGACCGGTTGGGCATACTCCCAGGCTCCCTCCAGGATCCTTGCGAGAGTAAAGATCTGGTCCGTTGTTCCACAATCAGGACGGAATCCGCATTGTTCCTCTTCAACCTGTGGTTCGACTATCGACTGAACCCTCCTTTCCAGCACCTTGGAGTAGACTTTACCGGGGAGGCTGAGAAGTGTGATACCCCTGTAATTGGCACACACCCTCTGGTCCCCCTTTTTGAAAAGGGGAACCACCACCCCAGTCTGCCACTCCTTAGGCACCGTCCCAGACTTCCACGCAATGTTGAAGAGGCGTGTCAACCAACTCCTTCCACCGCCCTATTACCTCCTCAGTTGAGGTCAACAGTGTCTCATCCTTACTGTACACAGCTTGGATGGTTCCCCGCTTCCCCCTCCTGAGGTGGCGAACGGTTTTCCAGAAGCACTTTGGTGCAGACCGAAAGTCCTTCTCCATGTCTTCTCCGAACTTTTCCCACACCCGCTTCTTTGCCTCTTTCACGGCAGAGGCTGCAGCCCTTCGGGCCCTTCGGTACCTTGCAACTGCCTCCGGAGTCCCCGGGATAACATATCCCGGAAAGACCTTCTTCAGTCGGACGGCTTCCCTGACCACCACCACGGTGCTCGTGGGTTACCGGCCCTTGAGGCACCTAAGACCCTAAGACCACAGCTCCTCGCCGCAGCTTCAGCAATGGAAACTTTGAACATTGTCCACTCGGGTTCAATGCCCCCAGCCTCCACAGGGATGCACGAAAAGCTCCGCCGGAGGTGTGAGTTGAAAGTCTGTCGGACAGGGGCCTCCTCCAGACGTTCCCAATTTACCCGCACTACCCGTTTGGGTTTACCAGGTCTGTCCAGAGTCTTCCCCCACCCCCTGACCCAACTCACCACCAGATGGTGATCATTTGACAGCTCTGCCCCTCTCTTCACCCGAGTGTCCAAAACATACGGCCTCAGATCAGATGAAACGATTATAAAATCGATCATTGACCTTTGGCCTAGGGTGCTCTGGTACCAAGTACACTTATGTGCTCATAATGATGTGATGCTCCCTATGTTCGAACATGGTGTTCGTTATAGACAATCCATGACTAGCACAGAAGTCCAACAACAAACAACCACTCTGGTTTAGATCAGGGAGGCCGTTCCTCCCAATCACGCCTCTCCATGTGTCTCCATCATTGCCCACGTGCGCGTTGAAGTCCCCCAGCAGAACTATGGTGTCCCCCACTGGAGCCCCATACACGCTCCATTCAAGGTCTACAAGAAGGCCGAATACTCCAAGCTCTTGTTTGGTGCATACGCACAAACAACAGTCAGAGTTTCCCCCCCCACAACCCGCAGGCATAGGGAGGCGACCCTCTCGTCTCCAACGTAGCGGCGCTCAGCCGGGGGCTTGTGAGTATCCCCACACCTGTCCGGCACCTCACACCCTGGGCAACTCTGGAGAAGAAAAGAGTCCAACCCCTATCCAGGAGTATGGTTCCAGAACCGAGACTGTGCGTAGAGGTAAACCCCACCAGATCCAACTGGTAGCGCTCCACCTCCCGCACAAGTTCTGGCTCCTTCCCCCACAGAGAGGTGATGTTCCACGTCCCCAGAGCCAGCGTCTGCTGGTCTGTCGAGGCCCCTGACCTTCACTGCCACCCATGTGGCAGCGCACCCGACCCCAGCGGTTCCTCTCACAGCCCATGGGTTGGAGAGAGAAGTGCCACGTAGCTTTTTCGGGCTGTGCCCGACTGGGCTCCGTGGCAAACCCGGCCAACAGGCGTTCGCTGACGGGCCCTCCATCTGGGCCTGGCTCCAGACGGGGACCCCGGGCTTCCTCCGGGCAGGGTCAGTCTATCTCTACCTCGTTTTTTCATAGGGTTTTTGAACCATTCTTTGTCTGGCCCCTCACCTGAGACCATTTTGCCTTGGGAGACCCTACCAGGAGCACAAAGCTCACAGCCCTCAGGTTCATAGGGACACACAAACCTCTCCACCACGATAAGGTGATGGTTCCCGTAGAGGTATACCTATACTGTTACTTTTCTTTTTTTTGAAACCTTAAACTATTCCACTTTTGTTTAAAACATTGGTATTATTCAACATGTCAATGAAATTCGTACTAATTGAATCCATTACCACTCTTCCAACTATTCTCACTACTTCACCATCTTCTTATGCAATTATGCCAGCAATCCAATTTGGCTTTTCAGCATTCACAAGCATTTTCTGCAGGAAATGCATTTTCTAGTTTTTTAATTTCATAAAAGTATAACATGTAGAAAGAGATTGACTACAAGCATACGTTTAACATTTTGACATGTGAATGTTAACGAGACAGTGAAAGGGCTGTCTTGGTGCTTTGAAGCAGAAAATCCTCAAGCTTTCCTACGGCTTGAATACTCATCTTGTGTCAAAAGGAAACATTTGTCTACATTTGGATGTCTAAAATTGTGCATGAAAGGTGAAGGTTGTGGAAGTTACAAAGGTTGAGGTCAGAATATTTTGAAAATGCAGAACAGCGAAGGAGGTCAGTGGGTGACATATACCATGTGACACACACTAAGCAGTACAATACACACCCATTATAAACTCAGAAAAGGACTGAAAACTGCAGAAAACATAAACTATGATCATTGGAAGAAAAAAAAAGTATGCCGGATAATAACTAACGTACTTTGTGCTTTGCACATCATGCACTAAATCAATAGTTTAAAATACCATCATACTTTGTGCACATTACAAATTTCGGTTTTGTGATTGTTCCCATTCAGACATATTAAACCTGATAACAAATTATGATGGAAAAGTGTACATTCAAGAGGAACTGTTTGTCTACTAATGGATATTACCTCATAATCTAAGGAATCAGAAAGAATAATCTCAACAGAAATTACAATAAATGCCATTTTATGACTAAATCACAGGAAAACATTCAACCTATGTCAGCAAATTCCCATAGGACATTTTTTTAAATGGCCCCATGGCCCAAAGTGAATTACAAGTGGGGGTCATGTAAACAGTCATCCTCAGGCTGATTGTTTGCATCCATTGACAGTATGTGGGCTAAAGATTGGGCCAGTGCTGGCTATAACTGAGGTCCTTTTGGACAAACCTTTGGGTAAAACATGGTCACCAAGGGTTAATCTTCTGGATCCTTGAACATATATATATACACCACATTAATCTTTCAAGACACTGATTTCAGTTCTCATAACAACATTTAACTTGTCAAAGAAAACAGACTAGTTGGAATGACAGGAGAATGCAGGCATTGGTACAAATGTGTATTCGGTACTATTATCATCAATACATCATCATCACAAATTTTGACAGTCAAGAATTGTCTGGTTGAATATAAGGACTTCAGTGGAAAAGAAGTCCCTTGTGTGTCCAAAGCAGAATTTACAGGAAGTCATAAAGCTTACAGTCTGCTACTGTCTCTCACTGTCTAGGCACGTAAGAAACCACATGACCCCTAAAACAGACTGCGCAAATCTCACTAAGATGAAAGATTTCCCATCTGGAGCTCCAGTGTGTAATCTAATTACTTTTACAGATACATGGGATTTTACAGGGCTGGTGGTCTATAAACAAAAGAAGCTTACAGCAAACACACTTAGAAGTGGTGAATAAAGAGGCGGTTTGTACAGCTGACATACACTCTGTGCACTTTATAGGCCCATCAGCAACTGATATGGATCCAGTCCGGCTCTACAAAAGACAAGGAGAAACACGGAAATCTGGAAAGCTAAACAGAAGATGAGTCACTGACATGCTACCAGAAAATGTGACAAAATAATAAAAGTAACCTGTGAAAATTAAAAGATTCCTCTCTGTGTGTAATCTGTCAAACAGTGGGTTGGTTAAAAAAAATCAATAGCAGGTTATTTTTGGAGGTTGTTTTTTTTCCTACACAATTTCCACACACCAACCAAATTCTTAGTCACATCCTTTGTTAGTTCACAGAGGTGTCAAACAGAAGTGGTTTCACAAAAACGTATTGCAATGTTGCAACATGAATGTTCAATAAAGATAACAGATTCAAAGAGAAACATGACTCTCACAATAAACGCTTCTAGGTGCTATCTCTGTCTGTATCGGTACCCTCATTGTCTGCCAGCCATCACAGTGTCTGCAATTACTTCCAGACTTTGACTTGTGCATTGATAAGGCCACAGTAATAGAGTATGGGGGCAGACAAACCTCTGAGTCTGGAAAATAGTTTTGCTGTCCCTTGCCACAGCCTGACTCATAACCGGGTCCAGCAGGAGAGAACACACAACACCGATTTTAAAATCACTTCATTGGCTCCCAGTCTGTTTTAGAGTTAAAAAAATTGAATGATCACTTTAAATGCTCGTATACAGATAGGTCCCAAATATATGGATGAACTTATCACCACAAACGTCACTCTTGGTCATTCCCTGGTCAAACCTGAAAACAAAAGGTGATCGGGCCTTTTCTGCTTGGGCCCCCCAGTTGTGGAATGACCTGCCGGAGGAGATCAATGAAGCCATCTTCTTTTAAGTCTTTTTTAGACGTTTTATTAATTTTATTGTTGTTTGTTTGTTTATTATGTGTCATTCTGTCTTGCTTTTTTTCTTATATTAACTGTTTGCTCGTTTTTTTAAATGAACGTAAAGCACTGTGTAACTTTTTGATATGTGCTTACTTTTGACCTACACACCAAGATGCTGTTAGTCATTCAGCCAGGTCAGATATCAAATGTAATGACATCTCTATCAATTAGAATATAGGTTGAGAATTAGTGTTGATTGCTTTTTGTATTCGTAAAGCTTTTTAGCTTTTAGTATTTTTAGCTCCAGTAGAAGAACTAATCCCTGTTTAAACTAACACGCCCAAACCTCATACTTCATCAACATTCTGGTATACTGGGCATAAACAGGAGGCAGCATGTATACTCCGCCCGCTGCTGGTAGTTGCCATGGTAACGTTAGTAGCTTAGTCTCAGAGAACGAGACGTCATGACCCATAAGACCGAATTAGGTGGAGAAACATTTGTGTCAGTGTCGGTGTTGCCAAAGGTCTCCGTTTGCGGCCGTTGAGACTGCAACACAACCCCGCAGATTACCAACCAAAACGGGTCAGAAGGGTTTCCAAATGTCTCCGGTTTAGGGGCTCTGAAACGCCAGAGCAGGGGGAATGAGAGGGGGAAACGTAGCAAAAAAATATTAATTTTTAACCCAAAACGTAGCAATGTAAATGTAGCCTGAGACAAATGTCACTGATCATCAGTGATTCATGGTCTGTGCGTTACAGCCAGTTCCCTTGAAAATGTTATGCATGTTTTGGCAGATGTAAGTGACACACCCCAGCCACCCTCCCCATCCCCGAAGAATGTAGTCAATGAGGAGGCGGCGGAAGCATTAGGGAAAGGTAGACTACTGTTTCAGGCCCTGTGACGCACATATATCCAAAAATATCTGCTTCTTTTGAAATGTTTCTTCCAACAGCCTGTACAACATGTATAGTATCACCACAAATTCATCATTCCTGAGTCATGTTAATTAATTCTGAGTGTCACCAGTCACATTATTACAGTAAGATAAGATAAACCTTTCTTGAACTCCAGCAGGGAATTTTGGTTGTTGCAGCAGCACAGGCACAGCCATAAATTAAGTAACATCAATAAATACTTAAATAATTCCTGAGCATGCTAAAATCTACATATGTACAATTTTGAGATATTTGTAAGCTACTATATTTTTCAGAATTTGCTGCTTGATACTTCTTCACTGCATTTCAGAGTAAAGTATCCCTAGATAAATATAGATATAGAAGATATAGAATCCGTATCTAAAAATATGATTTGTTAAGATGACTTATTATTAGATTAAACTACTCAGCAATATACAGTATGAAGTAACACCCAAATTTATAGTTGACTGTAAACAATATATAGTATAGTAAAGTATGAAAACATTACCATCATTCTTTCTTTTGAGATTTTTAACCTCTTAGAAGTCTAAATCTGGCTTTAGTAGAGTGTTTACAGTGGGGTAGTGCTTTATTTACTTAAATAAAATATCTCAATTCTTTCTCCACAACTATCTAACTCTAAATCTAAAACACTAGGCTTCAGGAACATGTTTAACAGGCTAAAACCAAATTATAATTTTTTTAAATGTAAAAAAAAAAGTAATTGTTTTTACAATTTACAACTAATGTGAAGGCATGTGTGTATGTGTGTATGCATGTGTACATGTGCGTGTAAGTATGTATAAATGCATGTATGTGTATGTATACATATATAAATAACTGAAGAATTCAATTGTTTGTATATAAGTACAAAAGTAGTAAAAGTGGGTAGGACTAAAACATTTTTTTAAACTTCTTACTCTTTTTTGAACATGGGAATCCTTATTTGAAACATTTACAATCATTTTGAAAGATATGTTTGCTGAGCATTTTGTTTTTGTTGGTTTTTCTTGCTTGTGCTTACATGTAAATGTTCTTATTTATCTTTTATTTTATTATTTTTTAAATGTTCAAAATGAACTACATTACACTAAATGTTCTGTCGGGATGGAATCAATGATTTGATTGGCTGGGAGGCCATGCGCGATGATGTAATAGCTGAGAAAGCTTATTGTTAGGCTGAAAACATATGCATATAATAACCGAACATGGCATACGTAGAAAGCAAACACAGCATAGAATCCACGTTTTTTTTTTTTAAAACATTTCTTTTTATTGCTGAAAGCAGTGTAACAATGGTGACTTTCAAGGTGAATAAAAAATACAATACAGAATCAGAATCAGAAAAGGTTTTACTGCCACATTAAGTATACTTATGTGGAATTTGCCTTGGTGAAAGGTGCATACATAAACAAACAAACATAATTAACATTAATATGAAATAAACAATAACTACAGAAATAGCCTCGCCCCTACAATTTATGACATGGCGAGACGTAATCCGGCTGAGAAGCGGCACTTTTCAGAGGTGGAGATTGAAACCTTGATATCTCAGGTTCATTTCCACTTACGTTTGTAGATTTGTCAGCCTGAAAACTGGTATTAAAGGCTGTAGGAAGAATGTGGAATGGAAAGAGATCACTGATGCAGTGAACAGTGTTGCCGTGGTAAATCGGACTCCAGCTGAAGTTTATTTAATGTATACATCCTTGACATATGTATGCTATAGTCCCCATAGTAATATACAGGCTTATATTAAGATCTCTTAGGCCTACATGGTTTACGTATATTTAAATAAACACACAGCAGCGGCGTTTATGGAGTGTCTTTTATTTTACTCGTGTTTTTTTCATGAGTCAGAACTGTGAGGGAGAGCGTGTGTCCTCCACCCCCCCGTGCAGGACCACCACCTCGACCCTGTCTCCTGACAGCAAAGGGGCTGGAAAAACAAGCCGAAATATATCGGTCAACGGCAGAAATAAATGTTGTGCATCGTCATGTTTCCTATATTGAGTATCATTGCCAAACATAACAATATACCTTTTAAAAGCGATGAATAATATCCTGTCTCCTTGGTATAGCCCCAATTGGGGCTGTGCTGGACACTGCTCTCTGGGCATCGGGTCATCTGGCTCCAGAACCCCACAGACTAAAACAATGTTGCAGAATTTTTCTGCCATGTATAGTAGGGTCACCCCGCTGATGCAAGACCATGAGCCATCTACCCTTAATCAATCCGATGGAGCGCTCCACCGTGGCCCGTGTGCGTACGTGTGCACTGTTGTACCGGCGAATAGAGGTCTTTTAAAAGAGCCAGATCTGCCATTGCTGATAAGTGATCAACTGATGACTTCTCCTTCTCCTGATAAACTTTGTATATGCTGCACCGCAAGTCCACACTGACTCGAAAACTTGCGTACACGAGTTCAGACCAGACATGAGATTTTATCGCAGCCTACGCTCACGTTCAAATTGATAAATCCCTTTCTTTGCGTAGGAATCGGCGTACGCCCGTCCTATGCCTGTTTTTGGTCGTACGCACGTTTCATAAATGAGGGCCTATGGATGTATTTAGTGTCAGTACTTAGACGTAGGTATAGACAGTGGCAGACAATAACATACAGCATACAACAGTTATGATAATGTGGTAAGAGGCAGAGAGAATGGAGTGTGTATACTGTATATTTGGCGTGTGTAAGTCTATGAATGTTGGGGTGTCTGTGAGTCGAGAAGGTGTCCAGTAAAATCAAATTGAGAATTTTGATTGTTTCTTGACCCGTCAGACTAGTGATCACGTCCCCATTACCTTGTGAGAAACACATCACAAATAATGGACACAACTATTAAAAATAAGACCTAAGTTGTAATAAACCTAAATATCCTTAAACATATTTTACATGTCATTTAAAACATGTAAAATATGTGAGGGTTGTAATTATTAAGCATGTGTACATGATCTCCTTTTAATATTATGTACAGTTTATACAGGTTTTTTTTCCTTCTTCCTTATGATGTTTTTTTTACTGATATCAGTACTTGCAGCTTCAATGGCTGAGGGACCCTTAGTGCTTCTTTCAATGTTAATATATCATTAAAGATTTTGTTTTATCCCGTCACTGCTTGCTGCTGAAACAGGCACATTGTTTATCTAGGGTATGCCCTTTATCCCATCACCAACCAGGTTTGACAGTACACTGTGTCCTCACCTTGTTGGAAAAAGCTTATTCTGAATTCCTGCGTACATGCATCACCACCATCCCATTATTACTCAACAGGAACCAGGGACCGCAGGTGCCACTGCAGTCATGCGAAAATACAAAACTATCTCTCCTAGTCTATCTGATCCCATTCTTTTATCCCTGCTTTTTGGAAAGAAGGTGCAGACAGTCATGTTGGAACAGGGGAATATCCCACCTCTGCTCTCCTAACAACCTGCACATCAACACACCAAACAACCCCTTTTCCACATTCCTGGGCAAGCTGAGGCATTGTGCACCAACCCAGTCTGTGAAAGTGGAAATTCACTGTATACTGTATTTCACACTACACCATGTGTTTTAACAGTCATGACCAGAGCCACACAGAGTCTGCAGGCGCCGAATTTGGATCCCACTCAGATCCCAGATTAAAAAATAAAGTGTTAACACATCTCCACCCCAAGCAGAAAAACAGTCCGCTTAATTCTGCAGATCTTCATTCTGGACCACCGCTGATAACAGTAACAAAATCTGCAGATTCCATTTGAGTCTGGTCATGACTACATAGATTTTTTTTATGCAGATGGGCATTCAGTTAGCCTGAGCTATTGCTTTCTGAAGAATTACTGGCCGAAAGAACAAACACTGTGCCAGCCTTTGACCACAGCACAGAACATACTGTACATACATGCTGTAGTCACCCTGTGGAAACCACTCTTCCAGTAATTTGTCAGAACAGTAGCATTTCCTAGTACAACTTCTGGCTAATTGGATGGTTTCCCAAGTATCTTTGTAGTGCAGTGTTACGACAGGAAGGCTATTACTGGTACTGAATTATATAGCAGCGCCTTGACTTCCTCTGTAGGCTTAGATTCTATGGTTCTATATGAACCAGATTATTTCTCTGTTTCATAACTAATAAGTGATTCATTCGTGAGTCATGCTGTACTGCAGCCCAGCCTGGCTCAGCAGCCTATCTGCTAAACTTAAAACTAAATTATACAATAAGGTGACCAGATTTCTGAGACAAAATCCGGGGACATTTTCAGCTTAGAAGCGTAAATACCTCCAAAATAGGTAATGTTGTTATCTTTGGAAACTTAAAACGGGAACACTGCCCCAGGTACGTCACTAGACCTAGAGCTGCTTGTGCCCCAACAAGCCCCCCTAGGGGGGTCCATGGGCATGCTCCCCTGTAAGAAAATGTTGTCTATTTTAAGGTTTAAATGCATCAATCTGGTGCACTTTGAAAAGAAATTCAGAGGTTAGACTTGATTATTCTTATCTATGGATGGAAATATTTGTGCTGTAGCCTGAACTATTTTGCACTTCAGAATTATAGCCATGCACACACAGCTGGAATAGTTTTTTCTTCATATTTTTTGCATTAATGTCACAAGGAAGCATACCAGTAGAAATATATATTCATATTTGTAAGTGGGATATATATAAGTAAGTGGGATTGTCTGGAATCTGGCAATATAATAACCATTATGGTGGGATACACTGGC
This sequence comes from Sander lucioperca, assembly GCF_008315115.2. Lineage (NCBI taxonomy): Eukaryota > Metazoa > Chordata > Actinopteri > Perciformes > Percidae > Sander > Sander lucioperca. The sequence goes on along the minus strand of NC_050195.1, from coordinate 15,059,062 downwards.
TAAGCAATTTACAAAAATATCTGTGCTGACATAAATAGTTTACATGAGATTAAATTATAAAGTTGGAGACCATGTAGAAAGTTTGTTGCAATTTCAAAACCGGATTACTCAGGGACCACTTGTTGTACTGATGCATGTGTTGAGTGAAGAGTTTGGGAGATATTTCACAGAGAGTAATGAGTGTGCAGATATTTTCGCAGAATGCAAATATGATAACATTTCATGTAAGTTCAATGTTAATTTTCTTGGAAACCATTTATCACAGCAAGGGGGTTAACACTTTTGCATGCGCTATATCCATGTCACATTCTCATTAGGGGCTGAGCCCCCCTAAAGGTCTGATCCTAGAATCGCCCCTGCTGCTACTTCATACTTGTACTCCACTACACTTCAGAGGGAAATGTTGTAATGTTTACTGCACTACATTTATCTGACAGATTTTGCTTTATTGCTTCACACCTGGGCTTGTTTCTGCAACAGCTCATTAGTATCGGATACAATTAAAACTATTGAAAAAATATTTTCCTTTGACATTGGTCCAGTATTAAACGAGGTCGCTGCAGTCAGCAACGGTGAAACAAGCTACAATGTAAGTTAATAGGACGTCAATTGTCCAGCTTGTTTTTACGTTCATAAAAGTAGTCGTTTTGCCACTGACAGGCTCAGATTAATATTCTAAGTGTCAGACAACATTATGGAAAGGATTTCTAAGGAGGTCGGCCTTTCTGTTAAAGAGTAAGATCCTTTTTTTAAACATAAAATGTCCGCGAAATTGCATTCGCTACACCCACCAGACTCCATGTAAATAAACAGCAATTTTAGCATCGTAAAATATGGGCATTCTACATCTCTGAGCTCTGAGCAGCGCTTGCTCTGGCTGTCTTGAGTCTGCGTGTGTAGGGCGCACGACTACGTTTGGTCAATGTTTTCTTTCTTTCATTCCAATTTCGGGTCTATCAGTCACAGTAAAAACCGGGGACATTTCCGGGGACAGCTTCAGCCGGGGACAGGTCACCGAAACCGGGGACTGTCCCCGGAAACTGGGGACGTCTGGTCACCCTATTATACAACCAATTCAAAGTTTGCCCTAAAATCACTGGCCACCGTGTTGCACACTCGTTTCAAACAATCCACAAGAACCCAACTTTTGTATTCATGAAAACAGCTAAATTTCAAAGTGGTTTGTTTGGTGCATATTTTTTCATGTAGCTCTTAGTCTCTGCCATCCTTCGCTACCAGATGGTCTGACCCATGAGTTTGCTGGGGGGCAGAGGGAGCACTGCCCGCCTGGAGCGGGTATAAGTTAGCAGCAGGTTTGATATTCGCCGGATATTCGTTTTCGACTTACCCCCGATTCAGTTTCTTCAATAAAATTCCACTACTTTACGAGTGTAGTATGTTGAGGACAGTTTAGGACACTGTATAAAAAAAAAATGACAATGGTATTTCTCGTTGCTACCGATTTACGAACAAAAACAGCACTTCAATCTACGTTCCGGCTGTTGGCTGAGTTAGGGACCGTCTACAAATTACAGTGCTCAGGCTGGTGACATATAGACTTATGGAATTCTTTCAGGAAAGAAATCACCAAAAATCATCTTTTGTAATTCTGATTACTGTAGTAGTAGCCAATGGTGGTCTGCTAGTTACTACAGGTCATATTTTTGTCATATGTCACATTATAGTGAAACAGGATGGAATTAAAAGATTAAAATATTCACCAAAAATCAACATAAGTACATTTCCTCATTCTGATTGCTGTAGTAGTTGCCAAAGGCAGGGTGCTACGTACTACAGGTCATATTTTTGTAATATGTCACATTACAGTGAAACAGGATGGAATTAATTGTTTAAAATTCAATGAAAAGACATTTTCACATTCTGTTTGATGTAATGGGCTTGTTGCTAGGCTGCTACTTAATGTAGGTGGATTTTTTAGTGTAACAGGACGGGAATAATTATAAAAAAAACACACCAAAGGCATTGTTAACAAGTCATTTTTTAATTACAGAGTAGTAAAGAAGGGTGGATGTAGGCATGGTTCTTAAACAAAAACAAAGCCCAGTGATGAATAAAAATACATGTTCTTATTCTCTTGGATGTAGTTGCCAGAGTATGTCTTATTACAGGTCAGATGACATTATCAGATCATTTATCAAAAGGAGTTGATGGAATAGACATTTTCCTGTTTTGGTTACCTCATTTCCTTGTTTGTTGAATAAGATCCCCTTAATTAGTCTTTTTTTCCTCTTTCATTTTGTGGAGCTTAATTTTCTTATTCACTATACTTTTGTTATTCAACCCCTATAGGGCGATATGACCCCAAAATGATCTCACTTTGTAGAATAAACAACATAGAAAAAAATCTGTCATGAATAGCCTATAGCTAAGAGACTTGTATTTCTTAACAAAACATAAATAAAAAATATAAATAACATAATATTTATAATAATAACAAACACTTAAATAAAGATATAAATAAAGTAATAAATAATAGGCAGCGACACTTAAATAAAAATAAAAAATACTGTAATAATAAGAGGCAGAAAAGATAAATAAAAATAAACATAATAAATAATATAATAATGAATCTTTCACGTTGACTTTTCCTCTAACCTTGCCCCACAAAACTTTTACATCGTCACGGATTTTCTCTTTCCCAGTCTTCTATCTTCTACTACAGAACGTAATTTATTAGTAGACAATTGTGAATTGTGAATATTTTAATCTTTTAATTGCATACTGTTTCACTGTAATGTGACATATGACAAAAATATGACCTGTAGTACGTAGCACCCTGCCTTTGGCAACTACTACAGCAATCAGAATGAGGAAATGTACTTTTGTTGATTTTTGGTGAATATTTTAATCTTTTAATTGCATACTGTTTCACTGTAATGTGACATATGACAAAAATATGACCTGTATTACGTAGCACCCTGCCTTTAGCAACTACTACAGCAATCAGAATGAGGAAATGTACTTTTGTTGATTTTTGGTGAATATTTTAATCTTTTAATTCCATCCTGTTTCACTATAATGTGACATATGACAAAAATATGACCTGTAGTAACTAGCAGACCACCATTGGCTACTACTACAGTAATCAGAATTACAAAAGATGATTTTTGGTGATTTCTTTCCTGAAAGAATCCCATAAGTCTATATGTCACCAGCCTGAGCACTGTAAGTTGTAGACGGTCCCTAACTCAGCCAACAGCCGGAACGTAGATTGAAGTGCTGTTTTCATTCGTAAATCGGTAGCAACGAGAAATACCATTGCCATTTTTTTTGATACAGTGTCCTAAACTGTCCTCAACATACTACACTCGTAATGTAGTGGAATTTTATTGAAGAAACTGAATCGGGGGTAAGTCGAAAACGAATATCCGGCGAATATCAAACCTGCTGCTAACTTATACCGGCTCCCCTCTGGTGGCTGAAACGGATAATTGCATTGTTTAAAAAATGAGTGGAATAATTATATCTGGCATGACCAGATATTTTTTAAATATCTTAAATAACACAAAACAACTAAATGGTGATAGGTAATACATCAGATTTCATATACTGCTTTGGTAAAAAAAATATTACCTGGCTGATGATGGGAGCAGCAGGACACAAAAAACGAAAGTTACTGTTGCACTAGTCTGGACATCTTGCCGTGCCAACCTTGCAATAAAGGTTTCCTAAATGCCATCTATATACATGTGATGTCAGCTTACTAATTGATTGCAGGTTTTGTGTAGATTTGGACTTATACGTTTATTCCACTTTGTTTAAACGGTGAAGTGGAGAGGCCTCGTTCACCTGTTTGGAGCTGGCTGGTGATTGTGACGCTCGTATCGGCCCTGCTGGATACACCGGGACTCTGTTTGTGGATCTACTGATCGTTGTGGATTACTTTTTTTCGTGTCATTGGATTTCGGCAAAATAGGGATCTTTTTTCTCAACGTTTCTTAACGTTTTATGGTGAGTTTGGAGAGGCATCTCAACAGACTGTAGGTCCAACACTGAGTGTTCACTGTTACATTTTAATTAGATTTGAAGTGTCGGCGCGTTCCAAGACAGCCGTGCCGCGATTGGATTTCATAAGGGCGAATTGTTAAATTGTTACAATGTAACTTAAAATCTGCTTTAAAAATAAACATATATGTTTGGGAATATAATGTTCAGCTTCGGCAGCTTTACCTATGTGCTAAAATATCCAATGACTGAGGATGCCTAGTGACAAGTCCATAGCAACCAGTGTTGAATTGGTTATATCCCAGTGTCCTTTGCTGAATGGTCTCAATGTTTTATTGTTTTATTTCATATGAATACTAGTTTACTAGAGGAGTAACTTAGTATTTGAAGTAATGCAGTAATGCAGGAAGTGTGCATTTAGTTTCCATGCTTATTGTGTTTCCACAACAATGTCAGTGAGTAAATCTACTGAAATGGCCACCACACCATAACAGAGGAGTGGGATGTGTAAGATGAGAAAGCAGAGGTTAACTCATCTATGTCATGGCTGTAAAAAATCAAATGGTGTCTGTACTTCTTTGCTAAGTGCAAACTAGCACATAAGGGGAGGGTCATGCCACTTTTTCAAATCATTTTAGAGGGTCATAGAAAAATTATTACTGGTGAGGGGAGGGTCACGTCTTTTTACCCTAAAGGTCCAAAAACTCCTCCGGTGGCCCCTTAAATAAATAAAGAATGGTCCCTTACTCAAGAATAGATGACTGTGAGCTGTCAGTCATTTTGGCGGAGATTACGGTTAAAGGAGAATTCCGGTCGATTCCAACCCGTAGCTCTGTTGTTTGTAAATTAGGAGTACTGTCAGTAGTGAGAAAAACGAAACCAATCGGTGCTGCCTACACCGAGTTATCCTCCTGCTAGAGTTAGCACCCAACAGGCTTAAACAGGGCAAGTTTTAAACGTGTTTTTAGCCTCTAAACATGCTCGAAATGCCATTACAAGTGCTTAGCCATGTGCAGTTATTCCTTCCAAGGGAACACAGCGAATTTGACTGCAGTAGATGTGACAGAAAGCCATAAAAGTTGTATTAATCCATACCTCTGTTTATTTCCTGGTTTATGGTGAAGCCCACACTAGTCGAATGCCGATCTCATACAATCCAATATTCCAAAATGTATTTTTTCCACAAAAAAAACGATTTGCCGAGGTTCTTTCCATAGTAACGCGTATGTATCAACAAGCTGTAACCTGACACCACAGTGGAGCGAGCAGAGCTGCAGTTCAAGAGTTCAACAGCTAGGTAACCTAGCAACGGCAGCAGGGGGAGGAGCTCACAGAGCTGACAGACGGAGCTTGGAGTTAGATCAGGACTAATATGAGAAAATGGTTCCAGTTTGTGCCTTTCCAAATTGCGGCAACCAAATGAAGAGATATTTGAGCTTGAGCTTTCACCGTCTACCCCTCCGCAACCGGGAGATTTCACAGTTGTGGCTGGTTGCACATGATGCGGGTACATGATGCTCGTGTGGATACTGTATCGCAATGAGCACCGAGGAAGAAAGCCTGTGCTGTAAGGAATGGGATCTCATCCAGCCTGGTCTGGATGGGTCCCCAGATAACGGACATTGTTTCGGCCATACAGAGAGGTTTCCCCATCTGATCTCTAAGGATGTTCTGGAAGCGTTTTTTTTGTTTGTCCTGAAAGTAAATTGGAAGAAGCAGCCTAAACCGGACGGACCTGACGGCCAGCTGTCTAATGAGTGAGTACAACAGGCTGTCGTGACTCTGTCCTAGCTTAGGTACATTTGATTTTTGTTTTTATTGTTTTTAATTGCTTCTAAATATGCTTGTTGTATGTGTTGGTTTTATTGCTTATCTGTTTTTAATGTGCTATATGTGCTGTTTTTTACTGTAAAGTGTCTTTGAGTAGGCTACGATGAAAAGCCCTCTATAAATGAAATGTATTATTATTTATTATAAGTAAATGCATCACTTCTTTAGTGAAATAACCAAAGCTCGCCCTTCCTCCCCCCCAGCCAATGCAGACTCGTGGCCTACCGGGTGATTCTGGAGTGGGTTCTGGGAGGAGAGCCCCTTGGCTGTGGCACCAGAAGAACTTTGCCTACCTGTGTTGTAGCAGTGATCAGACCAGAGTACCCCTCCCCCACTGGAAGTTACACGGGATTCAAAGAGGCAGAGGACATTTTCTGAGTCTAATAATATGATTTCTAGTAATACTTGGTATTGCCATTACTAGGAATAAACAAAGCAATTGCACAGTTCTATTAGGAAAAAGTAAGAATATGTATATTGTACAAGTAAAGTAAATTGTAAGAATAAATAAATTGTAAGAATAAGTACATTGTACAGTTCTATAATATATTGCTGCACCTGTCTGTTATCAGTGGTTTTATAATATAACAGTACACATTACATTTGTGCTTTTGTGTCTTTACTTCAACAACAAAAAGGAAATTACAATATCACAATCTAGACACAATCAATGTAAAGTATGTACAGTGCAGTGTGTGGTTTTATACATAATCATGCTACACACAACTGTGAAATCTCCCGGTTGCGGAGGGGTAGACGGTGAAAGCTCAAGCTCAAATATCTCTTCATTTGGTTGCCGCAATTTGGAAAGGCACAAACTGGAACCATTTTCTCATATTAGTCCTGATCTAACTCCGAGCTCCGTCTGTCAGCTCTGTGAGCTCCTCCCCCTGCTGCCGTTGCTAGGTTACCTAGCTGTTGAACTCTTGAACTGCAGCTCTGCTCGCTCCACTGTGGTGTCAGGTTACAGCTTGTTGATACATACTCGTTACTATGGAAAGAACCTCGGCAAATCGTTTTTTTTTGTGGAAAAAATACATTTTTTCGAATATTGGATTGTATGAGATCGGTATTCGACTAGTGTGGGCTTCACCATAAACCAGAAATTAAACAGAGGTATGGATTAACACAACTTTTATGGCTTTCTGTCACATCTACTGCAGTCAAATTCGCTGTGTTCCCTTGGAAGGAATAACTGCACATGGCTAAGCACTTGTAATGGCATTTCGAGCATGTTTAGAGGCTAAAAACACGTTTAAAACTTGCCCTGTTTAAGCCCTGTTTAAGCCTGTTGGGTGCTAACTCTAGCAGGAGGATAACTCGGTGTAGGCAGCACCGATTGGTTTCGTTTTTCTCGCTACTGACAGTACTCCTAATTTACAAACAACAGAGCTACGGGTTGGAATCGACCGGAATTCTCCTTTAAGTTTACACAAGAAAAAGTGTGCGTTATGCGGTGACAAAAGTAGGCACCGAAACGACTAATTAAGTTTAGGAAAAAGATCTTGCTTTGTATTAAAACACTCCCAAGGAACGCGCATTTCCTGAGTGAAAGTCTTTTGTTTTCCCCGGGAAGCAAACTCCGCTCCCTTTTTTAAAAGTCCTGTGTGTTAACGTCCACCCATCACCCCGAACACCTCCCTAAGCGGCCAGCCGTGTTCTTACACAGCAACAAAGAATGGTGCAAATCCTACGAATTATAGTGCTTATCTTTTCGTAGCTTTTCGAACGTATGGTTCATGAGGACAGGCTGTTTAGATACAACAGGATCAAGTACTCTTTTATACATCAGTCTATCCTGTTGCTAAACCAAAATCAGTGTGCTGCCAATAAAGACCTGAATCTGAAAATATCATCATGAAACATGTTTCTTTGCCATGGCTGTTGATTTGTCTTCTTCACCTTTGTACTATATGCGTAACTGTTGTCTAGCTCTGTGTGTATTTCTCTTTTCATTTCTTCTTTTGAGCGGAGCTGCTCGGGGAACGCAAAACAGATTTTGATGTGAACTGACAGTAAAGTATGTATCATATCGTATTAATGGCACGCAACCTACCGATACTGGTGTCAATGCTGGACGAAGTACTCAGATCTTTTACTGAAGTAAAAGTAGCAATACTACAGTGCTGCAGTACTACAATACTCTGTTACAAGTAAAAATGCTTGTAATTTAAGTAAAAATACAAAAGCATTGGCATTAAAACATACTTAAAATACCAAAAGTAAAAGTACTATTATGCTTAATGGCCCATTTCATAATAATATATATAATTTTTTTGAATTAGAATGGTTGATGGATTAATGTGGAAGCATCACTGTTGTACTTTATGTACTGCATAATCCATAAAAATATATCATCATCTTTGTATTAATAATCTGACTCAATATGCATTATGTCGTTATTTGCCTCCAAAACATTAAAATGGAAATACTCGAGTACAACTTCCATAAATTTGTACATAAGGGCAGTAAATTTACTTTACATCCCACCACTGACTAGAGTACAGCACATATGCTGAAGAGTAATGGTAATGGCCGATAGAAGTATAAATAACATGCAAGGCAGCTTTATTTGTATAGCACATTTCAGAAACAGGGCAATTCAAAGTGCTTTACATAAAACATTAAAGAGCAGTTCAAAACAATAACAAATATAAAACAGATAAAATACGAGAACAAAAGTTACAGTGCATTATAAGACATGAACAAGTATTTAAAGAAAGGCAGCATCAAAAAGAAAGGTCTTCAGCCTTGATTTAAAAGAACTGAGAGTTGCGGCGGACCTGCAGTTTTCTGGGAGTTTGTTCCAGATATGTGGAGCATGAAAACTGAACGCTGCGTCTCCCTGGTTAGTTCTGACTCTGGGGACAGGAAGCAGACCTGTCCCAGACCACCTGAGAGGTCTGGGGGGTTCCTAATGTAGCAGAAGATCAGAAATGTATTTTGGCCCCAAACCGATATGTGCTTTATAAACCAAGATAACTATTTTGAAATCAATTCTATGAGGGACAGGAAGAAGGTGTAAAGACTTCAGAACTGGAGTGGCGTTAGCAGTAGTAGCGGCTGTCCAGTGACGAAAGTGGAAGTTTCCTGTTAGGTGCAAAACCTAACAGGAAACAGGAAAGGGTTTCACTGACAAATCAGTTCAAATACATCCTGAGAGTAACCTTTTCACTGCTTTCTTTGATGACTTACTGTAATGACACACACAAACATACAGTGTTGGAAGAAGTATTCAGATCCTTCACTTAAGTAAAAGTACTAATACCACACTGTAAAAATACTCTGTGACAACTAAAAGTCCTGCATTTAAAATGTAACTTAAGTAAAAGTATGGAAGTATCATCAGGAAAATGGAATTCAAGTATTAAAAGTAAGCCTAACCCTAAAACCAGGTACTATCCACAGCTTTTGCTAATGGAAAACCAAAAAAGAACAGATCACGGTACTCAATATTCACACCACTGCAAGACATTTGTCAGAAAAACAGAAACATAGACATCATTTTACAAGCTGCTGGTTTTTCTGGTAAAAAAAAAAAAAAATCATTCAATAAATGACTGTAATTATGAGGCGAATACATTTTAAAGACACGGTTTCCTTTGACTCCTTGTTTCTCATTATGTTTCAAGTTTTTTACTTATACAGTATTTGCTGTTTGTTTGTTTATCTCTAGAGTGTCTTTTATATTTTTTTTCCTCTCTCCCTTGCTGCTGCAACAGTGTATATTTCCCCACTGTGGGATTCATAAAGGATTTTTAATCAAGAATGTTAAAGCTTATTGATTAAAAATGTCTGATTAACCCTTGTGTTGTCTTCCCGTCAACCCTGAACATGTTGTTGTTGTTGGATCAGGGTGGCACCTAAATCATGGTTGCAGCTGTCGCTGTGGTCCTGCTCCGCGCCCTGCTATGCCCTGCTACACCCTGCTACACCCTGCCTCGCTCTGCAATGCACTGCTACGTCCTGCTACACCCTGCAGTGCCCTGCTACACCATGAACTACTACAACTACTATTTCTAGTCACTGTTCCATTATCTGTATTGTGACTATTATTGCCACTGTTCATCACACCCCCAACCGGCACCGTCAGACACCGTCTGTCCCAGGTTTCTCCCTAAAAGGGAGTTTTTCCTTGCCACTGTCACACTAAATGCTTGCTCTTGGGGGAATTACTGGAACTGTTGGGTCTTTGTAAATTATAGAGTGTGGTCTAGACCTACTCTATCCGTAAAGTGTCTCGAGATAACGCTTGTTATGATTTGATACTATAAATAAAATGTAACTAATTGAATTGAATTGTCCTTCAGGGTAAAAAATTGAAATTTTGGTGCTTCTTAAAAACATGTTTGCCACTTATTTCAACGTTGTTTTTTTATGCATGGTCAATAAACCTAAATTAAATGACATTGTACCTATTTTTTAGTTAAACCAAAGCAGATATTATGAATTATTTTGACTAATAGTTTAGATCAGAGGATGTTGAGCAGATCACAGTATGTCAATGTTTAGTCAGGATACTGTTTTTGAAACCATTAAAACATTTTTTTCAAATGATATAAAATTGAAGAAAAAAGAAATGCCCAATGCCCAAAATGCAATGAAAGTAATCATTAATTTTACCCATGAAGAATGTTGCATGGGTCCCATACAATGTGCATGCATCAATGTTATTTTTGGGCAATTTGGTTGAAAGAAACACATATTTCTGACTTAAAAAAATTTGAAAACAGGTCAAATTTGACCCGAGGACAACACAAGGTTTAGTAAGAACTGGTCCACTGTGCAGCCTCAAGGTCTGGGCCTCAGAAGGTTAAAAACGCCTTTCAACTAGACATTGTAAGTATCCTAAAGATAGAGTTTATGGCAGAGCTTCTGTATTGAAATGCTTTACAGGTGTACGTACTAAAGGGGTAACTTGTGTAATTATGTATCAAATAATTGATTAATGTTCATAGTCAGAAAGTAGTGTGGTAATTTTCCCTTTTTCTTTCCAAAGGATAACAATCAATAGCAAACAATAATGACAGATCACCTACTGAGCTGAGCTGACAATCAGAACATGTCAGAAAACAGGCTGACTCAGAACTGGCTACATTGGGAGAATTGGGCAGGAGACGTCAATACATGAGGCCTCCCACACAGCTCCTCTTGTTGATGACCTCTGTGCTCTTTAACTGCCACCGATGGCTGCTCTTCATTCACTCATTGTCTCTCTGCAGGGAATCCAACACCTCAGCAGTTCCAGCTTCACGGGAACAAGGCTGGATTGTGTGTAGCGTTGCTGTCCTAGCCACTCCCTGTGGGTTAGAGGCTGCCAAGTACCGCTCCACCAGACCTTCCCGTGAAAGTTATTGGATGATAAGGGTGCCAGGAAGGTGTCAGTAAGATACACAATGGCCCTGTTTGCACCATTTACTGTGAATGTCCTCCACCTAAAAACACATAAAAGAAAGTATAAACAGTGTTTCAGACTGACAGTTCTATGCTTTCAGCTGACAGCATCTCTCCCTTTATGCACACACCTGTGTGTGTTTGGCCTGTTTGCTGTAGTTTGATCAAATTCACAATACAAAATCAATATTCCCTCCTTATGTCTATATACATATCTCTCTCTCCCGAAGCATGGTCCTGTCTCCCCTATATTACAGACAGAGAGAGCATCTGAGAGAGCACTCAGATCACACATTATCTCTCATTAACCTCTTGTCATTTTTTCCTGAAGAATAACTCCACGTTAAATCTGCAGTTCCGCGGGGGGTGGGAACTGAGGTGTTTACTTATCAAATTTTCTTCTTTTTCTTCGCAGGTCAATACACATTGTTAATTTTCCTTTAAGAAGGAATTAAACTAACTTTTGCCAAATATGAGGAAATGACAGCATCAGTACTTTGACCATCAACCACACTTGGCATCAAATTTGCAGCATACGCTTTCATTGCCAAAGGCTTTGGGCATTGGTGTTGTTGTTTTGCCGCACTTGACAATATAAGTGTGGGGCTACAGCATGCCCACATAGCGACCTCTCGAGCCAAGCACATTTAAAACACCATTTTAAAACTATTCTGTCCAGCCATTGATCTTAACTTGTAGAATAATGATAAATAACAGCAGCAACCTAGATTGCTTGTGTCATGCATTAATCCAGAATTATATTAATTCTCTAAGCTACTCAGTAGCGCTAAAACCACACCTTTTGTCTGTTGCCAGTGTGTGTGTGTGTGTGTGTGTGTGTGTGTGTGTGTGGGGGGGGGGGGGGCTGTATATGTGGCATTACAGGAATGCAAACCCATTTTTAGCTCTTATCAGTCATCTGAGGTGGCTGCTAAGCAGGCTGATGGACACTCTTTGTGGCTCAGCTCACACATTTCCACACGTCTTCTTCCACTTTAATGCTAAAACAGACCATCGCCAACAGCTGACTCATGTTTTTTAGCAGATATTTTAAGGCTCTGACACACCAACCTGACGGCCGACCTTCGGCAGAAAAGGCAGTTGGACTGATCAGCCTCCCCGAGTTGGTCAAAAAAGTGCCTCGGGAACACACCGAAGCGACGCCGACTTGAGTGTACGTTCTGCGCGTGCACAAGATGTAATACGTCTCCATAACAGCAGGCGGCGCTAATCTGTATTGTCGGCAAAAAAATTTAAACCGGCACCTGATTGGACAAACATGTCACGTGGGTCTGGCTGCTCCAGAAGATGGTTCACCGAAACTTGTTTCTGAAACCATTTTAAGCGAGAAATAGGCCATGCAGTTGCTGAATCTGTCTTAATTTTCAACGCATTCTCAATGCACACCAAAACGTATGATATCCTATGAAATTAGGAGACCGCCAGCTGGCCATGTGACGCCGGCTGGTTACGAGCTCCACGATGCCGAGCGACAGTTGCTAGTTGTTTAAGCCGCTACAGAGCTTCTTGACCCGGGCTACAGCGGTAGTTGGTGGATCAGTTTCCCAAAAATAGGTGACTTTGAGCCGGGTACAGAACACCGTGAGCCGGTCATTTCGGCCGACATTACGGTTAAATTTAGTCCACAAAATACGAGCGTTTTGCCGCGACGAAAGTTAAGATTAGGCACCAAAACGACTAGTTAAGATTAGGAAAAAGATGGTGGTTTGGTTTAAAACGGTCCTAAAGAACACACATTTCCTGGGTGAAAGTCTTTAATTTTCCCCGGGAAGTGAACTCTGTTCTCTGGCTTGAAAGTTCTGTGAGTTAATGCCCATCTAACCCCCCCGATCCGTCAATGTAGTGAAAACAGCAAAAAAAATGTGGAATGCTTAGGAATTACAGTGCTTAACTTCTCGTAACTTTTTGAACAAATGGTTCATGAGAACAGGCTGCTATATTTGTAAAGTAACTAGTAACTAAAGCTGTCAGATGAATGTAGTGGAATAAAAAGTACAATATTTCTCTCTGAAATGTAGCGGAGTAGAAGTAGAAAGTGGTATGAAAAGAAAAGACTCAAGTAAAGTACAAGTAGCTCAAATGTGTACCTTAGTACAGTATTTGAGTAAATGTACTAGTTACATTCCACCACTGGGTCTAATTAGCCTAAACTATGCCATTTTTGTTGTTGCAGTGGAAACCTGCACTGGACTGTTGGAGGAGAAGGCCAATCAAAGAAGCATAATTTCTGTACCCAGAAATGAACCATAAGCTCTAATTTGAAATAAGCACTTTCCTTTGTTGGAGGCCCCTTGGGGAAGAGTCCTAATTTTTTCCACATAATGTCCCTCATGCCACTGTTTCCCAATAGGCATCAAACCTTAATGACATCTCGGATTTTGTAGCCTACATGTTGGTACTTGCTCATTCATCATGTTGCTTAACTCTAAAAGTCCAAATCAGTGCAGTAACTTAGAGATTCACAACACTCTCTGGTAGAGGATGCTGCCTCAGACTCTTATTATATATATCATCACTTCAATATCAATAAGCTAGCAAAACAGGAAGCGTTGGATGACGCCCAGTCTCACGGGCCTTTGTGTTGAATACATTTCCCCCCAAGGAATCAAGGAAGAATTTCCTTTTCCTTGGTCCTTCAAAACAACTTCCACATACAATACTTTGTCCAAAGATTGAGATAAAACTTTGATAAATGGCTTCATTGAAGGCCCTGGCCTTCATTAAACACAATCTGCCAGAAGAGAGGCGCATGTATGAATTGAAAATGTATTTGCCGAAGGCTGGGCTTACTCACGTCATAACCGGAAAAGAATCTGGAGTAATTACCAGTTAGGAGCTGAGTTTGGAGATATTTAGATATCTGGGCTCCAAACAAAATCATTTATACAGGGGTCTGCAATGTTTTTTAAGCCCAGGACCCCTTAACTGAGAGAGAGTCGGAGCAGGGTCCCCTACTACATATATTGTAGGATATTGTATATAGGTGGAATTCCCATACTGTCTATGGAGATTCCACGTTGCACGGGGTTCGACTAGTCATGACTGGTTTCCAAGATGGCTCCCTGCAAGTAAACATGAACGCGACTGTCTTTATAATCTATCTTTTTAATTAACTATCTGTACACTTACAACATTGTCAATGCTTCGGTTCACATTTAGGGACCCTAATTATGCTAACGTTAAAGTGTGGTGATGTTTCGAGCCTTTTTAGTGGTATTAAATAGCGATTTAATTTGAGTGTCCCCAAGCTAACCAGCGGTAGCTCCGTTAAAGCTCCAAACTCATTAGATTAGCATGAAAACATGTCCCAGAGAGCGACAGAGTAGGTACACAACAGTTAATAACCCCTAGGTTCGTTTTGCGCCGGAATTGTCCTTTAAGTTGCATATTACACTGGGTCTACAATAACATGTAGGGCAGCCTAAAACCTTTATACATACCTTTTTAGTACATATAAAACTAAGCTATTAAAATGATAATTGTTGGCATGATTTTATAAATAATGTTTTAATGTTAAACATAATGTGGCACAATGAATTTTTAGCATGAACTGTATCTGTGGATGACTACCTTAGAGACTACCTTACCTATAGGCCAGTAAGCCTAACATCAATGTGTGTCTTTTCACACATAGGCTGATTTATATATGCTAATAATATCTTGGATTCATGTAAAGACATTTTAAATTTAGAAAATACTTTCAAAAAATGTATAATTTTACCCCCCTGCAGTAACTCTAAGGACCCCCAAGGGGTCCTGCATCCCCTGTTGAAGATCTCTGATTTATAGGCTTAAGCGTGATTTATGCTTCTGCGTTAAATGGGCACCGTGGCTATGTACGTAGGTACGTGGAGATACCGACCCTACGCCGTAGCCTGACGTGCACCTCTCAAAAAATGTAACTACATGTGGCTCGGCCGTGG
Source organism: Sander lucioperca (assembly GCF_008315115.2). Taxonomy (NCBI): domain Eukaryota; kingdom Metazoa; phylum Chordata; class Actinopteri; order Perciformes; family Percidae; genus Sander; species Sander lucioperca. The sequence goes on along the minus strand of NC_050195.1, from coordinate 15,043,928 downwards.
CTTGGTAGCGTTGCATTTCCCCCCCGACTCATGTCCTGGTTCTCCTTCTCCATCAACAACATGAAATCAAGGAGAGGGTTAACTTGTGTCTCCCCTGTGCTCAGAAAGAACAGGGGAGACACTTTGTTTCTCTCACTATGACTCTAGAGTCATAACTTGCTCCGAAGCTAATCCCCTTCACTCTCTCTACCACACACTCTCCACACACACACACACACACACACACACACATGCCGGCCATGCTATTTTCTTAAAGAGATTGACGCACACACCAATGCACAAGTATAAACTTCAGGCCACTTACGTAGGCTACCTCGAAAGCTCTGCAGAACCATAAATCACGCTTTAGGGTTAGTCGTGGTTAAATACAAAAGATGGTCATTTGGGAATGAGAAAATAATGAAGAAGAAGCTCCTAACGTGCCTGTCCATGAGTGCCAGGGAACTATACATTCTTTTTAAAGACTAAAACCTTAGGGCAATTACAATCAGCGGCCATTCTCATAGGTTTGTTGCTTAAAGTCTTAATGTTATCATTCTGTACTCCCCTCCACATATCAGCTAAACCAAAGAATTTCAGAGTTATCTTACATAATTACAAAAAAAGTCCAGTTTCAGTTTCAATTGTGTCCCTACACACACACTATCCCACACTCACACACTCACTCGTATTGTCCAACACTTCCACTTACTAGGTGTAAAGGCAGTTTCATTCTTATTTGAACAGCTTTAAAGCACAGAATCTGGCGGCGAGAATGAATGACAACGGCCCGGTATTTATACTACAAGTGTCGTGGGGGGATAGTGGGAGCAGGTGGGTGTGGGGAAATGGCAGGAACACATGGGTTACAGCAGAGCAGCATCTGAAAAGACAGAAGATTTAGGCTGTTTCATCAGTCGTTCAACATCCCCTCGTTTACTTCCCCTTAGCACTTCCCCTCGGGGGGAATCCCCAACGCCATCGTAAGTGTCCTTTCACGTAGCTGAAAAACTGAAGTGAACTTGGTGAGATATTAGCTTAAATTGCCGTACTGTCCAGCTTGTGATTCTTTTAGTCCCAATCCAATCCATCTATAAAAGCTCGTTCTTTTTGCGAGATGTTATAAACCCGTAGCAATAACAGTTATGATCAATCATGATACAGATCGCAAACTTTTTATATCAGAAACTCATGCCGCTGACTACCAAGCTTTATTAAAGTTGAGTCTGCAGGTATCTGTGATGATTTGTAAAAAGCAGTAGTAATAATAATAATAATAAAAATAATAATAATTTTGCCATCATCTGTGCTTGAATGTTTGTGCTTGCTCCAACTGTGTGCCACTTGTTTGCATGTCTTACTCCCTTTTGCTTATAGTGCGTTCCCTTTGTACTCGGCACTCAGATTTCCGAGCTCGGAACTCGGGTAAGCACCAACTACCCCAAACTAAAACTGCAACATGGCTGCTCCATGCATCAACAGCAGTGAAAACTGTAGTAACATACAGTTATAAGCACTTCTGTGGTATTTGTGTCTCGCACACGCAGCACTGTCCATATTCTATCTGTGGACATGCTGTTACGCTGTTTGTATAAAACGGCCATTGCTAACAATGGCTAACCTGGCTAGAGCTAATGAAAACAATGAAAATCAGATTTGTAAATGGAACGCATTCAACTCGGGCGTGACGGCATTCCCAGTTTCGGCTTCCGAGTTCCGAGGTAAATGGAACACACTATTAGGACTGCTGTCATTATAGATGTAATGTCATTTATTTTAATTTAATATTTAACCATTGTATTTTAGGATGCCTATTGTCAACTGGCCGGGGACTACAGCTGGAAATTAGCCGTAGAGGCTAAAGCTGCTCCTTTTACTGTACAGTTAATTAAAGGGGACTGTCCACAACATTAAACTAATAAATTAAACTAAACTAATAACAATACATTTTATAAATATTATTAGCCCATTCGGTAACACTTTCTATAAAGACCAAATCTACAGTGCATTATGAGGACATTCAATATGAATACATTCATAATTCTTTATGAGTACACTCATAAACACACATAATGCTCTCTGATGCAACATATGAACAGTCATCGGAACACAATCGGTGTAACTACCACAGTGACTGCTTACAGTGGCTACTTTCAGTTTGCTGAAAATATTTTTCACTGCTCATTTTCGTTTACTATGATAACCCTGTTTCCAAGAGGCCTCCGTGTGATGTTTGCTGACGCACAAAACAAAGGGCCAAGTGGAAGTGGAACTTCTATTGGAAGGCAGCGTTTAATGGAAGAGAGCCCAGATAGACAATAAACTAAAATTAGGCTGACATTGTAACAATAATAAGTTAAGCTTTGATATCCAAAGAATGTTATTTATGGATAAGAAAATAACAGTTGTCAGTAATATTAAAGATAATAAGTGTCTAGAATCTCCATTCACTGCTCTCTATTGAGTGAACTATTGAGTGTGCATAGTGAATGCGTGAACAAGGCAGATTTGGGACACAGCTTATGATTATAGTAACAGGGACTCTACTATATAAAGAGATGTTGTTGTTGAATTTGAATATCTATATATATACTATGAGAAGCACGTGCATTCCGGTACAGCTGCCCCGTTCTTTCTTTCCAGGAAAGAGCCTGGGAAAGTAATTAAGGCAGAGCCGATTAACCCTGACTGTAGCCTTGTGTGATATAATTAACAGAGAGGCCCGATTCTCTCATGCCATTGTATATTTCCAGGGGTGGAATGTACTAAGTACATGTACTCAAGTACTGTACCTAAATACAAATGTTGAGGTACTTGTACTTTACTTGAGTCTTTTCTTTTCATGCCACTTTCTACTTTTACTCCACTACATTAATCTGACAGCTTTAGTTACTAGTTACTTTCAACCCGTTCTCACTCCAAACTCGTAAAATAGGGATGCTCGGGCAGTGGCTGTCAGCATCAGATATGACGCAAAAATCCCCCTTCAGCGTGTGTGTAGAGCGCACCAGGAAGAGCAGCAGCTACACGGCGCTTGAAGATGACGTAGCACTAAGAGAGACAAACGGTAGAGAGTAGTATGAAAGCCCGAAATTCCACATAGGGAGGTAGGTTGGGGGGGGGGGGGATGGGTCAAACAACACAGGACTTTCACCCAGGAGACTGGGGGTTGTGTCCTGCGTGTCACGTTTCCTAAACCCAACCGTCCCGTTCTTCTTTACCTAAACCCAACCGTCCCGTTCTTCTTTACCTAAACCAAACTGTCCCGTTCTTCTTTACCTAAACCCAACTGTCCCGTTCTTCTTTACCTAAACCCAACTGTCCCGTTCTTCTTTACCTAAACCCAACTGTCCCGTTCTTCTTTACCTAAACCCAACTGTCCCGTTCGTGTCATGAAAACGTACCTTTTTATAAGCCCGCCCACGACCTTTTCCTAAACCTAACCGCATCAAAAGTGACGCCAATTGTCCCGACCAAGCGTGTTTAGATATGGCGCTAAAGGTGACTTTTAGCGTCAATAACAATGCCAAAGGCACCTGACCAAGCGTCCGTATTTTATGTGATGAGAGTGTTGTCACTTTACAAATTAAGATTTTTGCACACAAACACACATGTAGTTTATAAAATACGATGTTTAATTATAAATTAAACTACCTAACAACATAACTGCCTACAAGTCCAGCTGAACTGATTAGCTGATTAAACACTTAGTTGATTGACACAACAGTTTGGATCGTTTCCAGTTTCTAAAATGGGAGGATTTTTCTGCATTGTGTACTTTTACTTTTAATACTTAGTACTAAGTACATTTTCCTGATGATACGTACATACTTTTACTTAATATTTCAATTCAGAATTTTTACTTGTCACAGAGTATTTTAACAGTGTGGTATTAGTATTTTTACCTAAGTAAAGGATCTGAATATTTCTTCCACCATTGTATATTTCTAAATCATGCAATGGACCAGAGAGCCAAGTGAATGCAGCCTAATGTCGTAGTTGTAGATCACTTTGTTGGAATTATATCACTAGGAAAAACCTCAAGATGGGATGACAAAGGGAATTTATTGCGAGAGGTACATAAAACTTGCCATCAGCAGTGTCCTGGGAACATGAAGCTTCTTTTCCCAGTAGTTTTGGTTTATCTAATCATCCATGATGCATGACTAGACTAGCACCGCACTTTGACCATTTGCTACATTAGCTTGCCAGTAGGATTTATTAGGGAAAGATTAGGAAAAAAATTTAAAGGAGTTTTATTTGGGGTTTTGCTCTACTGTGTGTGTGTGTGTGTGTGTGTGTGTGTGTGTGTGTGTGTGTATGGGCTTGTTTTCGTGTATTCGTGGGGTCCAAAAACCAGGAGTCCAGTATACTTGTGGGGTCCCGACAGCTTTGTGGGGCTTGGTTGTAGGATTAGGGATAGAATTAGGTTATGGTTAGGGTGAGGGTAAGGGTTAAGGTTAGGCATTTAGTTGTGATGGTTAAGGTTAGGGTAAGGGGCTAGGGAATGCATTATGTCAATTGCGGGTCCCCACAAAGATAGTGCCACAAACCTGTGTGTGTGTGTGTGTGTGTGTGTGTGTGTGTGTGTGTGCGCGCGTGCGTGGTGCATGCGTGTGTACTGGAGGCTCTAACTGTGCTTTTATAAAGTGGAAAGACTTGCATTTGCATTTCCATTCAGTCCTGAGCGACAGAGGGTTCCTTGGTATTAAAGCCACAGTAGAGCGTGCTACAGCAGGGCCCCTCGCTTTCAGGGAAGGGGGGGGGGGGGCACACACAGGCAGATATTCCCAGTAGATATTCCCAGCAAGCTCCAAATTAAGAAAAACAAAAGCCAAAAGATTGAATCACATTGGTTTTCCTTGTTTCAGCCCATTTACCATGAGTCATGTACTGTTGCTCAGCATGTTAATTGTAGGATATGTGTTGTTCTTGCAGCTACTGGTTTCAATAGATTTCATCTCCATGTGAAAATCAACTTGCACAGACCTTTATTCTTGTTACATTGTCTTAAAAGTTACGCTATATTGTAAGTAGAGCTGCAAAGATTAATCGATTAGTTCTCAACTATTAAATTAATTGGCAACTATTTGGATAATCGATTAATCGGTTTGAGTCATTTTTATGAGAAAAAGTAAAAAGTATCTGATCCCAGCTTGTTAAATGTGAATATGTTCTGGTTTGTTCTCTCCTCTGTGACAGTAAACTGAAGATCTTTGAGTTGTGGATTAAACAAGACATTTGAGGACGTCATCTTGGGCTTTTTGGGAAACACTGATCAACATGTTTCACTATTTTCTGACATTTTAGGGACCAAACAACTAATCCATTAATTGACAATGTAAATACTCTTCAGTTGCAGCCCTGATGGTAATGCAGCTGTGAGTGCAGACTGATTTTCAAACGTTGCACAGCAGTGCCTTACAACACTAATAAAAACAGACTAAACCAAAAGTTTCAGATGGAAACTTGATGTCAACTGTGGTTAGTACAGTGAAACCTTTCTATAAACATCCCATATCATAGTATAAACTCATTTCCAGTTACATTTCGGAATGTCTGGACATTTAGCATGCCTTTAAACAACAAAGTCTATAAATAGAGCTCCAGTTCAGTTACTGGTGCTGCCCGACGAGTGGATGTCCTGACTCATGCACTCCACTGCAGTGTCTGTTAGATCCATAATGATGCTATAGTCCCATCAAACAGGCTTCTAGGGGACATAGAGCATGTATGGTCTAATGGTCGGCATGCAACTGGAAAACACGTCATCCATTCATTAACTATGACATCACCACAACTACTATTGGGCTCAGTGAAGAATGAGAGGAATGTGTGTAGATAGATAGATAGATAGATAGATAGATAGATAGATAGATAGATACTTAATGTAATAAAGTCTCTAGTCTATAGTGAGCACATCATCCTAGTTAAAGTGAAAAGTGAATATTTATTTATCTCTATGTGTCTGTTCATAATGTTAGAATGGAGCAAAATGGATGGAGTTTCTTATCTCCACAGTGCTGTGGAGTAAGGTCTGGCTACACCACAGATACTCTTTAAACCAATCACAATCGTCTTGGGCGGGGCTAAGCTCTGGACGCAGCGACAGTGGCTCTGAAAAATAGTGTCGGGAAGGAACTTGTTTTGGTGGAACATTTGCACCCCGCAAAAGAAAATGCCACATACAAAAATGAACTGTTCACACAATACAGTACAGTGACGTGAGCTATTTAAATTAGCTGGATACATGGTTAAACCTCCTTTGCTCCTACCAGTGTATCTCTGTGTAAACTTCGTCCAAAGCAATCCCACCAATCGGTCCCAAAACGTCCCATTTTCTTCAAAACTTTCAGCTAGCTCGAAGTTTGTTGTGTGTTCCACGAACAAAGGGATTTTGAGAACGGCAACAAACAGAGAGCGGAAGAAGAGGGGCAAAGCCCGACATCCGGCACGTGAGCCACATGCCCGATGTCAGGCTCTATCCTGAAAATGTACTTCCGTTGACCCAGACTAGGTTTCTAATGACGCACCTATGTCAAGTGGATAGGTCTGATTCCAAACTAATAAAACAAGATGAAAAGGAAATTATAAAATCTTAAGATACAATTTGCCCTCTTTTACACCCGGCACTAGAGTGAATTCCTCAGTTCCATCCTGGGGCAGATCCAGGCCAAGCTGTAAATATGAACAATGCGTCAGATAAGGTCGTAGCTGAGAAATGTTTAAGCAAACCGATGTTTGCGCTCGGCTCATAAACCTGTGCCTCACCTTTACAGCATGAGGAAACCTTTATCTCAGGCCTATTGTGTGGAGTTACTGTAATAAAAGATTGTAGTTTGCAGCATGGATTGTATTATGAGTAACTCTTTACTGTAAAAGGTGATCAGACATGGGCGTCAGTTACTGCAGTGGGCAAGGGGCATCAAAGGGATGGCAGAAAGAAACCCAGTGTATTAAACGCTGAGGATCAGGACCCTAATGACAACCACTCATTTCTGAAATACCTTCCATCCAGCAGCAAGGTGTTTGATATTGGGCTGCAGTTATTGCAGCAACAGTCCATGTATGTGTCCAACGTAAGCTGACTGGACACTGGAGCATTTCCAACACAAGAACAGGCATGAACCTCTCCCAGGTGAGTCAGCACTACAAATAATGAGACACAAAAATCTGCAACGAAAAAAAATAACAAGAAGATTACAATTTAAGGCGAGACTCTGCAGGCAAAAAAGTTTTTGATATATTTAGAGATGTTGGCTATTTATCTCCCATGACATGTCTTCTTTGAGACCAGTGGACAGAAAACATTTTTATTTTTATTACACTTTGTGTATTTGTGTCTGTAGATTTCTCCTAACTTCACCAAGGGTTAGCATAACAGCATGCCCTAGTTGCATATTTTAACATTCCATTTCAGAAAACTTATAATACAAAAGAAATAATGGTCTTAATGTCAGTAATCAACGGGATAGGTTTCATGGTGATATAACCCTGTTCACCTGTAGAGTCTTCAAAATGTCTGAATTTAACAATCCATATATTTAAAGGTTTTGTTCTCAGACTCTGAGCCAGATTTTTTTTTAACCTTTATTTATTCAGGGAAGGTTCACTGAGAGGCAGCCTCTCTTTTGCAGGAACGGCCTGATCACATCTCCACTTCAGTAGCACCATACACCAAACTTTCCACTTTCATTCCTATCTATATTTTGAATGCTTTTGCACAGGAGTTTTTTTTTATGTATCATTCAGAGCCTGAGGTACATATCAACGTTAGGAGTAGTCTTGCATTGCCGGCTCTATCTCCACAGCGCTGTGGAGTAAGGTCTGGCTACACCACAGATACATTCTGGGATAGGAGGAAAAAAAACGCTCTGGGTTGTTTGCATTTCTTTAAACCAATCCCAATCGTCTTGGGCGGGGCTAAACTCCGGACGCAGCAACGGTGGCTCTGCAAAATAGTCTCGGGAAGGAACTTGTTTTGGTGGAACATTTGCACCCCGCATGTACTTCGTCCACAGCAATCCCACCAATCAGTCCCAAAACCTCCCAGTTAGAGAGGAAATGCTGTAAACATATTCTTTATACATTTTTACAATCATTCGCCAAAAGAACCAAGCAGGCCTGCCTTGTTGTCTCTCCTAGGCTAATCACGGATTCCAAGTAGCCTACATTTCATTTATGATTCATGGAAACACTGACATTTCCATAAACCATTCCATACTGTTTTACTGCCGCATCTCGCCCAATGGGAGACCTGATGACATTTTAACTGACCACACGGAGGCGGAGCAAATGAACCAAGTATATGGTACTATGTGTGTGTGTGTGTGTGTGTGTGTGTGTGTGTGGTGGTGGTGGATCCAGTGCGTTCAAATCAACTCAGATGTGTTGTAAGTGTGGGGGACAGAGGGCACCATCATGTAAAGTGCGAGGGGCCCCGTGTCCGCTAGGCCCTGGACTACAGTGTAGTGTTTACAGTAGTATTAGTACTTTAACTTCAGTAAAGGATCTGAATACTTCTCCCCACACTGGTGTATTGTTTCTAGTCGTTCTACATAACTAAGCGGCCTGTTGACATGATTTGTAAGAAGAACGGAAAGTGAAAACATTTCCAACTTCAAAAAAAATCCCAGTATTACAAAAAAACATTGGTCATATATATCATATCAGACAATGCATATAGTCTGGTCTGAGATTGTGAGTGTGGTGGAATAAATTGTTGTAATCCAGGAGAATTACCCCCCCCCCCCACACACACACACACACACACACACACACACACACACACGCACACACACTGCAATGATCTCAGCGAGACAGGCACGCGCATAGTTGCAAGTATAATAGCTGTCCCAGTCTGGCGGTGACGCCACAGCCGGACGCTCCTTATTTGGCCAAGCCTCGCGCTCTTAGATCGGTAATATAACCAGGGCTTCAGACTAGTCGCACTAGAAGCGAGACGGAGGGATCAGCGGTCCGGTTCATTCTGTCAAGGACCGGGCAGACAGACAGACAGACAGACAGACAGACAGACAGACAGAGATCTGGATCTCGGTGTCGGACAAACTCTCTGATTCCCTGAGAAGAACTGAAGTCGACATGGTGGAAATCAAAGCAGCAGCAGCTCTGTTTCTTATTACCTTCTGTCTCTCCACACACCCTGCCTCAGGTGAGTCCAAGCAGCTCGTGCTCTCGTTGATTGATTGATTGTCTATAATAATAATAATAATAATAATAATAATAATAATAATAATAATAATAATAATAACTTTATTTAGCACCGTTAAAAAACAATGGTTTACAAAGTGCAAATAAAGGACCCACAAGTCAATACACAAATATATATATATATACACATACACACACACACACACACACACACACACACACACACACATGCCCATAAATACACAACATTGTAATAGTGAAAAAGGAAAAGATGGGTCAGCTCTAAAGGACAGAAAAAGAAGGATGAAAGACAGCATGACATAAAAGCAACTTTATAAAAGCAGCGGTGGAAGAAGTATTCAGATCTTTTACTTCAGTAAAAGTACTAATAATGTACTGTAAAAATACTCTACAAAAGTCCTGCATTGAAAATGTTGCTTAAGTAAAAGTATGTGAGTATCATCAGGAAAATGTACTTAAAGTAGTAAAGTAAAAGTACTCGATGCAGAACTCTCCTCCCGTTGTAGAAAGTGTAAAGGATCAACCAGTTGTGTGTTTAATGGTCTAATCATCTCAGCTGGACTTGTAGGACGTTATATTATTGGCTAGTTTACTTTAGAATAAAACATCAGATTTTATAAACTACATGTGTTTTGTGTGCAAATATCTTAATGCGTAAAGTAACTAGTAACTAAAGCTGTAACTGAATGTAGTGGAGTAAAAAGTACAATATTTCTCTCTGAAATGTAGCGGAGTAGAAGTAGAAAGTGGCATGAAATGAAAAAGACTCAAGTAAAGTACAAGTACCTCAACATTTGGACTGAAGTACAGTACTGGAGTAAATGCAACCTTAATAAGGAAAACTACATCATTTTGGAATCTTTTTCTCATTTTGTAACATTTTCTGTCTGGTCAGGGTGATGCGAGTATATGAGTAATAGTGTGTTGGTTAGTCTACATTATTAGATGGCAAAATCAGAAATGTAGAATGCGTAAACAGTGCAGCAGAAGAAAATATGAATACAACATTTGAAAAAAAAAGGCCTATGTAGTTATTTTTGCTATATTGTTGCAACCAGAATATGTAAACACATGGCTTCACATGAACAGGTCATTCTGTAGCATCAAGTCACACTCTGCCTTTCCTGACAACACTTCTCTTTACTATTACAACTATTTTCTTTGCCACAAATGCTTGCAGGCCTATATATATATATATATATATATATATATATATATATATATATATATATATATATATTTGTTTATATGTTTTACTTCTCATTTTCTAGAGTTTGAAGTTGTTATGTAGACTTTTTTTATTCTTATTCACTAGGGATGTTATGCTTTTGTCCCGATTCGATTCTTAAAAAATTAAGAAAACGAGTCTAGGGAAGAGAATCAATTCTAAAATCGTCACAAAAAAACGATTTTCCCCACCCCTATTATTCACACATTATTAAAAACAACAGCAATAAGCATTGATTCAAGGCAACACACCGTGCATAGGAGGTTAGAAGCCAAGACAAGTCTTATAAAGATAGCATCGCTCTAAGTAACTACTGAAACTAAGCAGCAGTGAAAAGGAGAAAAGAATCTGAATCAGAAAGGATCAGGGAAGGAATCAGTTTATTGCCACAGTAAGTTACACCAACGTGGAATTTGCCCTGGTGATCGGTGCATGCATGCACAAACAAACATATTAAACATGAATAAGAAATAAACAATAAATTAGTTTGATGATTTTTCAAGCAGCACAATCATCAGGCAACTACAAGCTCTGCGGTCTATGTTATGAAATGCTTCTAACCCTCTGTCTTTATATCAACATTGTCAAAAATATCATTATTTAAGAATGTGTCCAATTATTTGTTGGCAATATTGGCTCGCTGTGCCCTTCACGTGTAATCCTATATTAAAGTCACAATTCCCAGTAACACTTTAATGTCCAGGACACTGTTACTGTAATAGCCAACAGAGAGAAGCCAGGATCGGGGTGATGTGATGCCGTCTGTTACAACCAGCGAGAAGCCGAGCTGCTGAACTAGCTGGAGGCGAGACAGTGTATGCAAGTCACACACAGTTACACAATTCTCACCTGAAACTACAACGATTCAGGAAAAAGTTGAGCCTGGCAGCTTTTTAATCCTCTGTGCAGGGTCAAGTTGGAAACCAGACTGAGCCTCAGACTGTTGTTATCAAAACAGTTTTCTCTTGCCAGGGATAGTCAGTCCATATATATATACACACTACCTGTCAAAAGTTTGGGGTCACTTAGAAATTTCCATTCCACTCCATTATAGACATAATACCAGCTGAGATCAGTTGCATTGTTTTTTTAATCAGGGCAGCAGTTTTCAGATTACATTATGTGATTACATAATTGCAAAAGGGTTCTCCAATGTTGTAGACAGAAGTTGCTGATCTTTAATGCAATATCTACATTACCCATTATCAACAACCATTCATCCAATGTTCCAAAGGCTCATTCTGTTTACTAATCTGATGTCATTTTAAAAGGCTAACTGAGAAAACATGGAGAACCCTTTTGCAATTATGTAAGCACATATATGTATATATATAGATATATATATATCTATATATATAGGAGCAACACGCTTCACTCAGAACTTCATTAAGCTCAGTGCTGCAACTAACGATTATTATTTTCTCGATTAATCGATTAGTTTGGTCTATGAAATGACAGAAAATAGTGAAAAGTGTGGATCAGTGTTCCTCAAAGCCCAAGGCGATGTCCTCAAATGTCTTGTTTTATCCACAACTCAAAGATATTCAGTTTCCTATCATAGAGGAGAGAAGAAACTAGAACATATTCACATTTGACAAGCCGACATCAGAGAATTTCTATTTCGTTTTCCATAAAGAAATGACTCAAACTGATTCATTCCATTAAAATAAAAAATAGTTGGCGATTCATTTATTAGTTGACAACTAGTCACGACATTTCACTTCCGGGATTGTTCAGGTGCCGCCGGAAATTCCACCAGATGTCAGCTGGATGTCCGTCCCCTTCCTCTTTCTTTGTGTGGGCGTTCTAACCTCTGGTGGATTTGTGAGGACTATGGTTAACTGCTCCTCAGATCTCTGCAGGGTAAATCCAGACAGCTAGCTAGACTATCTGTCCAATCTGAGTTTTCTCTTGCACGACTAAAACTACTTTTGAACGTCCACATGTTCCACCAAAACAAGTTCCTTCCTGAGACTATTTAGCAGAGGCACCGTGGCTCCGTCCGGCGCTTAGCACCGCCCAAGACGATTGTGATTGGTTTAAAGAAATGCCAATAAACCAGAGCATGTCCCATTTTCCCATCCTGGAATGCTGTGTGGACTAGCCAGACCCTCCTCCGCAGCGCTGTGGAGGAAGGTCTGGCAATGCGAGACTTGCTGACAACTAATCGATTAATGTTTGCAGCTCTATTTAAGATCATCTCACCTTGTGAGCCTGATGAAGGGCTAAACACACAGGGTTTTATGATTTCTGGTTATAATGGCTAAGCCTAAAACTTAAAGCCACTGAGGGGCTGCTATACGGACTTAAACAAACAAACAAACAAACAGTCTATGGCTAGTAAACTAGCTGACGCGCTCTCTTATAACTTACACTGCTCCGTAGCCTACTGTGGAAATCATTGACTGCAATAGTCATCGTTGCATTTTGATGGTCATTTATTGATCACAGTTCTTCATATCAAAGTGCAAGAATCCATGTGTCCATCAAGCTCCATCAACAAACATTTTCATCATCCTACGTGAGCGTTGCGCAGTGTTGCAATTTGATGCGGTCAAAAACTATTTGTGCTCCTCCGATTAACAGCACCCCTGTTACCTGTTGAAAGGTTCCTACCTAAATAGACATCACTCACCAGCACACTAGTGACCCCAGTGGACAATTTATGTCCTACACCCATAACACGTGAAAAAATGGCTCTTACACTGGTTCTGCAGTAGCCTACATGGAGTTTTTTTCTCCTTAATAAGTCAGTGTGATCACATGTCAAAGTTCTGTAAAGGACCACACTTATTAAGGTTTCATTCCATCAAAAGCATAGTTTAATGGGCTACATGTATAAGTCAATGTATCTGCAAAGATTAAATACTTTGATTGTTTTCTTAACTTTATATGATTGTCACTATGTGACCTTCAACACCTCATATCAGGAATAGTATTTCACACGGCCTCTTTCATTCGCAGGCTCCTATCCGCGAGCACAGAATGTCACTTGGAAATCCACCAACTTTAAAACCATTTTGACCTGGGAGCCCGAACCATCAGCTGATTACTCCTACACAGTGGAGTTCTATGCGTAAGTACAGCACCTGCATCCCAACCTTCATTTCAAGCTTACCCATGCAGTTATCTGCTCTTCTCAAAGTTGATTAAGGTTGTCGGTGTGTCGACTGAAGTGCACTCCTCTCTTGACACGCCCGCTCAGTAACCTTGAAGGAAAGATTATTGGCAGCCGGGCATGATAAGAATCCATTACTGATCCAGAGAAAGATTCAACTGGAATGTTGATTTTAGAACAGAGGGATAGTGAAAAGTCACACAGACCGTAATGGTTCAATAAGAAGGAAAATGAAAGAGGCAAGAAGACTACAATTGAAGGCGAGACTCTACGAGCAAAAACAGCGTCTTTTCTTCATGCACTGGTCAATTTAGAGATTTTGGGCTATTTATCTTCCATAACATCTAGGCTTTTTAAAGCTAGTGGAAAGAAAACATTTATTTTACTACATTTTGCCTAGTTAATTTGGTTTCATTCCTATCTGTATTATGAAGGTTTAACAGAGGTGTAAAAACCGTTGACTCTAACATGTCAACAAAATGAAACAAGAATTTTGAACCTGGCTTCGTTCAATGTTAGCATTAGTTATTGCCTCATTTTGCTTAACTTGCAAAACTTGTGATACAAAAAAATTATTGTCTTAATGTCAGTAATTAACTGGGGACGTTAAGCATCTGACAACCATCAATTACAAATGCCGTATCGATGCTCTCCTACATACTGTACTTTCACATCTATACTTTTTTTGCAACGGTGTATCCTGCTGTGATTAAACATTGCATTCTGACAGTAATGTGTTCATATTATGTCATATAATGTTCTTGTTAAGACTAAAGGCCCATTTATGCGTTAAATGGAAGCCGTGGCTACGTACATAGGTACATGGACATACCGACCCTACGCCGTAGGCTGACTTGTGGCTCTCGAAAAATGTAACCACACGTCGAGGCAACATACGTCGCTCGGCCGTGTCTTGGTAGCGTTGCATTTACCCCTCGACTCATGTCCTGGTTCTCCTTCTCCATAAACAACATGAAATCAAGGAGAGGGTTAACTTTGTTTCTCTCACTATGACTCTACAGTCGCTACTCGCTCAGAAGCTAATCACCGTCACTCTCTCTCACTCTACCACACACACACCGGCCCTGATATTCTCTTAGGGCGCTGTCACACCTGCCTCGTGTAGTTCGGTTGAATCGTAGTAGTGTTGGTTTGCCCCGCTGGTGCGGTTTGTTTGGGCAGGTGTGAACGCGGCAATCGCACTCGTGTGCCCACCAAAAGCGGACCACATAAGCGTACCGAGACCTGCTTGATGAGGTGGTCTCGGTACGCTTTCAATCCAACTCTGGAGCGGTTTGTTTGTGGTGAGAACGTGACCCGACCTGGAACCTCACTAACTGTATATACTCCTCCAGTCTGAGCTCATGTCTCCTGTAGTCAGGTGTGTTTAGCAGTCTGTGATGCAGCAGAGCAGCAAACTGTAGCAGCTTGCAGTGTTTCTCTCATAGAACAGACAGTCAAGTCAAGCTCGCCGTCCGTCACTGGCATCTCCGTGGTCAAACCAGCCGCCACTGAAGTTGGAGACAGACGCCGGCAGAGCAGAGCGAAGTCTCGGTGACCAGAGCAGACGTAGTAACATCGCTCGCAAAACAATGTCTGATTATCTAAATGAACTGAGCTGGTTTGACTGTGGTGATGCAAGAAAGAAATATGCACTAGTCCAGAACACAGGACCTTCTTCCTGTATTTACTTTCTTGCTCCCACCCCCAGACACATCCGACCAATAAGAGGAGTGGACGT
Organism: Sander lucioperca; assembly: GCF_008315115.2. Classification (NCBI taxonomy): domain Eukaryota; kingdom Metazoa; phylum Chordata; class Actinopteri; order Perciformes; family Percidae; genus Sander; species Sander lucioperca. Next base: position 15,028,670 of record NC_050195.1, on the reverse strand, counting down.
TCTTGCGTGATTTGTAATGACGCATTTTAGTACGCTTGAATTTTTCCAGGTGTGAAACAAACCCAACCATGGGGAAATCACTCCACGTTTACAAACTCACCAACTGATTTGGACCAAAGCAAAAAAGCTATAGGTGTGAGAACTCCCTTAAAGAGATTGACGCACACACCAGCGCACAAGTATAAACTTCAGGCCACTTACGAAGGCTACGGCGAAAGCTCTGCGTGGAGCCTCCACAGAAGCATAGATCAGCCTTTAAAGCGACATAATGTAATCCATTTCCTTGTGTCTGAGCTTGTTTTAACGCTCATCTGATTGCTTTGCCTCCATCATGTGTCGCAGGGTTAATGGGGACAGACAGAGGAACCCCCACTGCATCCGCTCCCCAGTCACAGTATGTGATCTGTCCAGCTATCTAACAGACCTGAATGCCTACTACACAGCTGACGTCCTGTCTGAACCCCCGCTGGGGGCCACCTCGGACCTCATCGAGTTCCCCCACACCAGCTCACCGCGATTCAACCCCTACAAAGACAGTAGGTGCTTTTGATACAATGCGTTTCTTTTTTTTGTGATTAACATTATTCTTTCAACAAAACACAAAACATACAACTCGCAACATGAACAAATCCCCCTCCCCCCTTCTGTCATCACCACCCACCCAGACAAACATCAGGATAAGATGACACAGCAACTACAATATTCCAGATCATTCAACAAAATAGTAACAAAATAAACCTATGTCTAAATGACAACACCATAAGCCCATCATACACGTCTCTCTCTGGTACACAGCTTCTTAGGAGCCCTCCAGAAAGTTCAGGTACTTTCCCCATTTTCTAGTGTAGACCTCCAATCTGGCAAACCGTTTATATGACAAGCCCACTCCTGGATAGACGGCAGCCCTTCATTCTTCCATCCTCTTAAAAGAATCTGTCTAGCTATCATTAAACTAGTCTGGACCCAGCTTCTTATATGCTATCCATCCCGCTTAGGATTGATGAGTTTTTTTTTTTTTATATGTTGGAATCAGGGCTGGGCGATATATCGATATTATATCGACATCGACACCATGTCAGACTAGATGTCGTGTTAGATTTTGGATATCGTAATATCGTAATGTGACACAATTGTTATCTTTTCCTGGTTTTAAAGGCTGCATTACAGTAAAGTGACATAATTTTCTGAACTTTCCAAACTGTTCTTGCAGTTCTATTATTTGTAGGGCTGTCAGCATTAACGCGTTAATCGCGATGCGATTAAGGGTAGAGCATAATGCGTTATTTTTTTTGAATCGTATTAATCGCATGCCGCCATTTATTAATTTATTTTCACTTCACTCAGCTTTGCGTCGTGCCTAACAGGCTACTATTTTGCCATACTTCCTCGTAACACATCCTGCTGCTGCAGGAATAGCATTGCAGATTTCGGTGCCTCATTCTGGTGCCACTGATATGTCTGCTCTTCTCTCTAATGCTCTGAAACAGACGTCACAGGCAACAGAAACATCGCTGCACGGGACGCTAGTTAACACTATACTCAACAGCAACTAACGTTAGTCTACCGCTAGCTAGCTAACACTATACTCAACAGCAACTAACGTTAGTCTACCGCTAGCTAGCTAACACTATACTCAACAGCAGCTAACGTTAGCCTACCGCTAGCTAGTTAACACTATACTCAACAGCAACTAACGTTAGTCTACCGCTAGCTAGCTAACACTATACTCAACAGCAGCTAACGTTAGCCTACCGCTAGCTAGTTAACACTATACTCAACAGCAGCTAACGTTAGTCTACCGCTAGCTAGTTAACACTATACTCGACAGCAGCTAACGTTAGCCTACCGCTAGCTAGTTAACACTATACTCGACAGCAGCTAACGTTAGTCTACCGCTAGCTAGTTAACACTATACTCGACAGCAGCTAACGTTAGCCTACCGCTAGCTAGTTAACACTATACTCGACAGCAGCTAACGTTAGCCTACCGCTACCTAGTTAACACTATACTCGACAGCAGCTAACGTTAGCCTACCGCTAGCTAGTTAACACTATACTCGACAGCAGCTAACGTTAGCCTACCGCTAGCTAGTAGCTGGATTAAACACGGTTAAAATGCTGACAGCTAACGCTGAACAGTGTAAAGTTTGACTGTGTTTTACTGTAGAGGATTCAACACCGGGATGTAACAATCTGCAGCTGCTGTTGTCGGAAAAACACAGACAGGGCGTTCAATGAAACTGGTAATTTACAGCCTCGTGGTGCATTCAAAGTTGTTGTTAAATGTCCTTTTCCCATCTGGTGGTTGTTTTTGTCATTCAACAGCTATTTACTAGTGAAATAAGTTATTGTTATAGTGATTACATTATTATTAAACATTTAATTTTGACGATATGGCCTTAGCAATAAACAAGCCGTTCTTTAATGTCGCCAACTGTTTAGTACCCTTCTTTTTTTTTACTTTCTTAAAAAGTATCGGTTCAGGCACCGTTAAGGCACCGGCACCGTTTTAAAAGTACCGCTTTAGCATGGGGTATCCAAACCAAACAATACCCAACCCTAATATTGACTCTAGATTCAAATGTGTGACTAGATTAAATATATAATAAACAAATACAAATCTTAAAATCAAGTTCATAAAGTCAGTTTCTTTACATTCATTTGATTCCCAATCAAGATACACTGGTAAGAATGGCTTTCCATTGTTAATATGGACTTAAAAACTGTTCTGAAATGCAAATAATAGAATTTTAATCATGTGATAAAACATGCGATTAATTGCGATTAACTATAGAAATTCAACGATTAATCGCGATTAAGAAAATGTAATCGTTTGACAGCCCTAATTATTTGCCTTGTCATTATATCCACATTATTGATGATTATTTATCAAAAATCTCACTGTATAAATATTTTGTGAAAGCACCAAAAGTCATCCCCTACAATAACATTTCTTAAACATGTTTTAAAGGCTTATTCCAGTTTCTTACAGCTACGTCTTATTCTCTATGGGCCATAGTCTCTAATGACTCAATAAGTTCATTGCTGAGCCTTGGGAACAAGGTGACCTCACGAAAAAGAGGTCAAGAAGGTCAAGAAACATGAGCAGTCAGACGACTCAAAGAAAACAAAAGTGAACAGCAAAGTTATTACCCAAACTGTCGTAAACATCCATCAAGTTTACAGACCCAAAACTTTGACCTGCTGTTTGAAAGATGGATTTAGAGTATAGATATTTATTGGCATAGCTAACACCACATGGAGACTGCAAGAACTGGGATTGGTCAGCTTGGGCTGCTTGTGTTTTCTCCTGCAAGTTTCTGATGCCAAGTTGAAGAAAGCCTCAGTAATCTAACTGGAAACCTGCTCTCTGTCAGCGAAGGAAAGAACGTAAACAGCAGTAGTTTCCTATTCAGTAATCAGTAATCAGACATGGAGAAACAGTTTTCTGCATATAAAGAACTCCTGTTCTATAATTGACTATGTAGCTTATCAGAGGGGAAGAAACGGTTTATATGGAGTGAGATTTTAGTCCAGATGGATCGCAGCTTCCTGCCAGAGGGAAGGGGTTCAAACAGTTTGTGTTTGGGGTGAGAGGAGTCGGCTACAATCTTCACCTTCTCAGCAGAGCGGATAAAGATAAATGGATGATACGCTGCAAGGTCTGCCCTTGCAGCGTATCATCCATTTATCTTTATATTCAGAGATGCATGCACTGATGAACTCTCTGTCTGCCAGTATACTGTACAAACCTCTGATCCCGTTGTCCCATCCTCCACAGCTGATATAGGCAGACCTGACTTCAAGCTGGAGGTGAGCGAAGACAAAAAGAAGACCACCCTCTATGTGACTGACCCACTCACCGCCCTGTTCAAAGATGGCCGCCAGCTGAACATCAGGGATGTCTTCTCCGATCAGCTGCAGTATAAAGTCACCTATGGGAAAAATAAGAGCAGCGGCAAGGTGAGTAACAGCACACGTCGCAATGTCGGCTTCAAACACACATGAATAAGACGATATGAACTACATGCTTCCCTTCTGTGTTTGTCCGCAGAAAGTGTACACCTCTAAGACCAACGTGATAGAGCTGAGTGATCTGGACCGAGGGCAGAGCTACTGCTTCAACGTCCAGGCTTACATTCCCAGCCGCAGCATGGACAAGCAGCTGGGAGAGATGAGCCAGACGCAGTGCTCCAACGACGACAACCCGTCCATCTTTGAAGGTGGGGAGTCCTGCTTCTTATTAGGCGTGGCCCGGTTACTGGTTTCAAGGTAC